>NC_061105.1:39407651-39412787 GCF_015104395.2 Macrobrachium nipponense
TATATATATATATATGTGTGTGTGTGTGTGTGTGTGTGTGTGTGTGTGTGTGTGTGTGACTAATGAATACATGAGCACGTGATCGATCCCTGGTGTTTCTGCGACTTGTGTGTACGCGCGCGTACGTATGTGTGTAAGTCAGGAGCAGTAGCGAATGATATAAAGAAAAGAGTCGGCCTCCACGATGTATCTCACCCGGAGGAATTCTCTGGACACTTTTCTGTCGTCGTAACATATCTCTCCTAACTTTGGTTTTCTTCTTGTGTCACTTTTCTTTTGCAATTTTAGTTTTCAAAGATTGATTAAGTCTCGGATTTGTTTCCTTTCTTTTCTCACTTCGAGGTTTCTTTACCTCAGTCGGGCGAATGTTATGACTGCTTATCTTTCCGGCGTTGGGACTTCACTCTGTTCCCTGCCGTATTATGAAAAGGAAAGAAGAGGATCGCCGATAAAGAAGAGCTTTTATCTGCACCCGGATAGGTAGTTTCTAATGCCGTTTAGTTTGTCATTTGATGATGTTACTACACTTTCTTGTGTTGTATTATAGTAGATCTGAAGTGAGACTTATCAAGTGACGAAGAACAAATCCAGATCCTCAGAACCTTTGAGTATATAATATAACGGCCAGTTATAAAGTTGGAATATTTAATCATTTGAGTTTACTGAAATCTAAATATCAAAGCTGTAAAATGCCTTAATTTCTTGAAAGCGATGTTAAAACATGTTGTCTTGTAATTGCATTTTTTTCCTAAAATTTTGCAATATTTTCTGGATGCTGAGATTTATTACATTTCTTGAACTCTTCGCAGTTCTCGAGATAACGATGTTTTCTTTAAATACTAAATAAGTATTTATTACCTCATAATGCAAAATAACGATTAGTTTGCTGCTATTTACGGCCTTAAGTTCGCAGTACGGTGAGGTCATGCATGTTACATAAAGGTAATATGCTTGACTTCACGTAAGTAGTGAGTATAATATATATACATACATACATTATATATATATATATATATATATATATATATATATATATATATATATATGTGTGTGTGTGTGTGTGTGTGTGTGTGTGTAAATATATATATATATATATATATATATATATATATATATATATATATATATATATATATATATTAAACGAGTTTTTTGGACCAAATGACACTCGTTTTAACAAAATGAAACAAACTGCAAGCAGGCAACTACCTCCTCTCGTTCTGTGGCAGAATCTCTTTGGGCGTTAGCTGAAATGCAAGCTAGGCTAATAAATCCCCGTAGATACAAAATTATGCCTTTTATTTCCCAAATTTGCTAACATTAAAATGGAACAAAATCAATTAGAAAAAATGGAATAAAACGAATTAACTCTGACCCCCCAAAAAACGTTAAACTATCGTTTTCTTCTCCAAATCAGGTTTATGTAAGTACCCCTTATAATCTCATTATGTCCGAGTAGCCACAACATTTTAATAAGTCAATAAGACTTAGAGAATCCATTTTTCTATATGGTGAATTTGAACCCATCTTATTCGATGGGTCTGCAACACCTCTCAACACCTCCTCTTCCAGGCGTGTTCCGCAACCCTGTCACAAGTAATCAATGAGTGCTCTCTCTCAACACATTTCTCGTAACCAAAGCCATATATCGTCCGCTGCGAACACGCACGCAGACTCGCCCTGTGTGGCTCCCAGCAAACACGGGTGCTCCTTGTCCAAGCCATGTGATTTCTGAGGTGTCACCAAGCTCAAAGTGCATTGGTCATCTTTCCTGGCCGTTTTTCATTTCAGCATTCTTCGAGGAATCCAGCGCTTGTCTCTAACTGACCTGGCTCTAACCGGAAAGAGCTGAGATTAACAATTCACTACCGTGCTTTTTAAGATATATATATATATATATATATATAATAATATATATATATATATATACATATATACGCAAACATACATATTAATTTTCTGCAGTGTCCGTTTTGCATCAGTATATGTTTTTGCATGTCTTTCTAATCTATTCTTCCGAGCTGTCCAACTTCTTTAACGATTTACCCACCCCTCAGTCACAAATGTTTGGCTTCAGGTCATTGAGAGTTCAAAGCGCTTCAGAGTAATGATAAATTTAAATTTTTCATCAATACAATTGGTGCCAGAACCTCGGTACTTGCAGTATTTTTACACTTTTAACAGACCTTTCATCTATTTTGGGAAGCTCTAAACTCGTAGCGCGTAATTTACGTAAGAATTTCGCAATCACTTTTATTTGTGAATCCCCGAATATTGGTGACGAATTGGTTTATTACAGTATTGGTGCTGAAGCTCCTTATGTGTAGATGATTGATACTTTTCGCTCTGTATTTGGGTTTGAAATTTCCTGGTGACGTTCACGAGGGCTGCCAACAAACGAACATTCTCCTGTAAATTGGCTCCAGAGTCTGTTGGGATATGAAAAAAAAAAAAAAAAAGAGCATGGCGCTAGCAACTCACCCCTGGAGATTTCTTGAGAAACCAGGAGGCACTACTCGTCTAGTGCCGAAAGGTAAATAACCGTGATATATGTATATACACATACATATGTAAAATCCACAGGGGAAAAAGAAATTGTGTTGTAAATCATGACCTGTTTTAGCTGTATTGCTAAGCTATTTGTGTCAGTCGTCTAAAAAATGGCAAAGAAATAATGCCGAAACAGGTCAGGATTTTTAACCGTTTCTTTTTTTTATTTATCTTTTGTGGATGTTAAATATATAAATCATGAATGAGACTTCTCAATTCTCGATTTTCCCACTTTATCTGTAAAGACAATCCATGGGCCTACAAAACCTTTGCCTTTACCTTTTAGTGACTCATAACAATCAGTCCGGCAGACTTAACTCTTAACCATTATAGAGTCCTCTTGCCAGATTTGGTGTTTGCTCAAATAGACAGATGAACGGATATGTAATCGTATATATTTTTAATAGTTTGCCGTGACCTTGTACTGATATTATTCGTAGGAAAACGAATTAGTCCAGCAATCAAGATGAATTCATGGCTCATGATGACGTCAGCGTTGGAATCATATCGCGTAATTTTTTATGACATAATGGTGATGATAAGTTACTGTACCTTTAACTAACATATGTATGTGTCTGTATATAGATTGTTGTATGTAATAGCCGCAGTGAAGTTGAGAATTCATTGTAATTATTATGAACTTATATACATATGAATATATATTTAAATTAATCACTATAAGTATAGATGTATGTGTGTATGATAACAGCAAAGAACAATGGAACTCGAAAGATATTTAACATATGGCTACAATCTTTGGTGTGAAATGGTGTTCAAGAAAAATAAAGATATGAGCACAGTATTTGATTTGCTTAAAAACATTGGTGTTAAATGGATTTTAAGAACATTAATGCAATGAAAAAGTACTTACAAAATTCCTCGCAGTACCAAAGATGCAGATATCACATCCTGTATAAATACAGTGACAAAATCTATATTGATCAAGCTGGAAAGTTATTAAGAAAGAGAACTAAGCAGCATAAAACGATATTTGAAACATGCGCAAAATAACGACGGATTTTTCATACATATTAGGCAAAACAATCATCTCGTGAACTATACAGCCTGTCAAAAGCTAGTATATATATTATAATAATACGATGGAATGATATGTTACTGAACCAACCGTATAAGAGAAATAGTGATAGAAATGTAAATCTCAATTTATACCTGATCCAAATATGTCAAAGGTATGTCAACGTCTCACATTTTAAGGCTGGTCTCTTGAAAACATTGTTCGGAGGATATCGCTTGTTGCTCTGCCGTTATCAAGATGAGAGACACCTACTCATTTCTAAGATAACTCCTTATGCTCCTGGTTTGTTGTTCTTTAGTTTGTGTTATTGTTTTTCACTTTAGATTTCCCTTGTTTTATAAGTCATTTTTTATTGAGTATACATTATATATATATATATATATATATATATATATATATATATATATATATATATATATATATATATATATATAATAAGCAGACAGAGAGATGTGTCTTACTCATAGACTAACAGACATACAGACAGACGGATGGAAGGGTGATTAAGGTTGGATATCCCAACAGGTATTTGCTGAGCCCAGATATTGCAGTTGGTCATGCAAATTCATTTCAGCAAAGCAGAGTTATACTAACCCAGTACGGGGGTAGGAGGAGAGGATGAATGGACCCTTTGGTAGTGTGCTTTTATAAAACTATTGGCTCAACGGGCCGTGTGGAACGGCGGGGCGTCCACTAACTCTATTGCTTCTGGGAGCTCTATAGCCACTTAGTGTCAAGACGCTTCCATGATAGAGGCAGCAAACCCTCTGGGTTCTGGTTAATGACGTTTGCTCAAGACACAATGGCGTTCTCTTCTCCTCGTTAGAAAAGTCTTTTACCTCCGTTCATGGCAGAGCCCCTCTAGGGACTTTTTTCTAACGATATTCGCTGGGGGATTCCCACGGCTGGAAATTGTTTCCGGTTTATTGAATAAGTATTAACACACACACACACACACATACAGACTCATGTAGAAGTACCTCATACGTCTTTAGACCTTTTTTCACCATGTTTTATAACTTGAAATTATTGTCTTTGTTATTGGTTGGATTGAGAGAGAGAGAGAGAGAGAGAGAGAGAGAGAGAGAGAGAGAGAGAGAGAGAGAAATTTCCATTTATTAGTTTAAGTGTGAGCTTTTCGCTAGAAAGCACATTTCAAAGGATCTTTGGGTCCAAATTTCTCGCCAACTAAATAGTTTTAAATTCTGCCATATTATGTTTTATTCAGTTGCTGTGTACAAGTCTCGGAAATTTGGAAAATATTATCAGTAAGATCGTGATAATAGAAATGATCACATACATATTGTTATAATGATAAAACGAGATTATCTATGTTGGAATGCACACTTGCATTTTATATGTATATGCGTGTATGTATATATACAACTTTCCCTACCGTTGCACACAGCACGGTCAATTTAACTCTGCTTTACTGAAATGAATATGTTATGACCAAACGCAATATCTGGGCTTAGCAAAATATCTCCCGGCGAACTCCATCATACCCCGTATCCTGTCTGCTTGTTGTCTCACTGTTCTGTCACCCTACC
>NC_061105.1:39418287-39425787 GCF_015104395.2 Macrobrachium nipponense
GTTTGGAAAATCAATTGCAAGTCCTTACCGTTGAGAGAAAGATGGCCCAAGAAAATTTTAAGCAGCTCGAACTATGCAGGAAAGAATTAGCTGACAAAAGGAGAGAGTTGGAGGATGTTAAAGCCCACAACCTCCAGAGGGACAGAGAGATCCTCCGCCTGGAGAATGAGCTCTCTCTGAAGCAAAATGACGTCCTCGGTTTGATAAAAGGAATCGAAAGTATTGTAGCACAAAGGGCCAATGGAAAGATCAATGAAATGACGAGGAAGGTAGTCCAACTTGAATTTGAGCTTGCTGAGACGAAGGAGAAACTTGAGACAATGGAGTTTGAAAAGATGGAGGCCATCTTGGAGATTGAAAAACGCCAAGACGGAGGCCCTGGCCCAGGATAAGAAAATCGGACTCTTGGACATGAAAAGGCTTGATACGATGAGCAAAGCAAAGGACACTTTCTATCAAGAGAAGAATTTGACCAAAATGGCGCCGAAAAAACAGCCTGGATCAGAGAGGAAAGTTGGAAAGGAAAGTTCTCAGGCTAAACCTCGATGTCTGAGGAAGCCCCAGGTCAACTGCAAAGCCCTCTACCGACAAATGGACGACATCGAGGAAGGGATTCTCCAGATCAGAGCGTCGCAACGACGTTCAGCTGCCAATAGGAGACACTCAAAAGCCCGGGATAAACTTCCTTCATTGACGAAGCCTATAAGTAGAGAACAAATACATCAGAAGCTGAGGACGAAATCTGCAGCTAACCTCCGAAGACTGGAGCGAGATGCTGCAATGGTAAGAAATCTCTACAAGGGCAACTACGTCACTTAAGAACCAGGCACTTTTAGGAAGACGTAGTTTGCCAGCAGAAGGAAGAAGAAAGGACGACCTCTTCGAAGTTGGGACGAAGAGGCTGCTCAGTTTTGGGTTGGAATTCACTCCTGGATAAAGTTGTGGAAGCATCTCTGCGCGATCCAGAGACTACAGCGGCTGCTGGGCCCGTCGAGCGCCCCTCCTCCTGCCACACGATACCCTCTGAAATGGGTATCAATGCCCAATCACATATGGGTGGAAGGCAACCACTGGCGCGGCGTAAAAACCCGTAAGTTTCATGCCGATTACTTCATATGTGAATTGGGTTGTGCATTGCAAATTGAATCCCATTTTTTGCATATACTACCGTGGCAAACCTCTGGCGCGGCGTAAAACCCAGTAAGTTCAATGCCTTTTATATATGCAAAATATGGGTTATGCAATGCATAATGGATCCAATACTTGCATATACTACTGTGGCAACCTCTGGCGCGGCGTAAAAACCCGTAAGTTCAATGCCTTTTACATATGCAAAATATGGATTATGCAATGCATTATGGATCCAATACTTGCATATACTACTGTGGCAACCTCTGGCGCGGCGTAAAAACCCGTAAGTTCAATGCCTTTTATATATGCAAATGCAAAATATTGGTTATGCAATGCATAATGGATCAAATACTTGCATATACTACTGTGGCAACCTCTGGCGCGGCGTAAAAACCCGTAAGTTCAATGCCTTTTACATATGCAAAATATTTGATCATCCCATTGTGGCAGAGGGACTTAGAGCTCGGAGGACACCGTCAGAAGTCGCTGCATTCCAACGTCGTACAACGTAGAGATTGGAAGCTTCCAGTCTGTAGCAAAGGAGTGAATTTCATCAACAATGAGCAGAGAATTGCCTGGATTTTGGATTGTCAAGAAATCTCCTGTTTTCCATCAATGGCACCGAATTGATCTGGAAGTCCTTCACAGCCTGGCAGGCGTCACATGATCTAGGGTCATATGGCTGAGGATTCTATCTACTTGGCTAGCTGACGAAGCTGAGGAAGGGGAAGGGCCCATCCATGGTAAAACTAAAACCCCTGTCCTATGAAGCTCCGTTGGCAAGGATGCCCCATGGGTGAGATCAACTCTGATCGGCAAAGGCCACATAATATATATATATAATATATATATATATATATATATATATATATATATATATATATATATATATACATATTGCAGAAGCCAGGTACTATGTCGTACCTTCAAGTAAATGGGGATACAATCCACAATGAAGTAAAATCCTTCTGTAGTTTAAAATATATATTTCTTGTATAGGACTAAAGCTTACGACCATCAGCTGTGAACAAGATTACAGCTGATGGTCGAAAGCTTTAATCCTGTACAAGAAATATATATCTTAAACTACAGCAGGATTTTACTTCATTGTGGATTGTATCCCCATATATATATATATATATATATATATATATATATATATATATATATATATATATATATATATATATATATATATATATATATGTGTGTGTGTGTGTGTGTGTGTGTATACACACACACAATATATATATATATATATAATATATATATATATATATATAATATATATATATATATATATATATATATATATATAAGCCTCTTGCGGTGGTGTAGTAGGTAAAAGCTTCACTGACGTTCCTGGATTTGAAAGGCTCCGTGAGTCCAGGCAAGTCTATTATCGAGAAAAAATTTCCTTTCGGTTAAGCATATATGAAAATATATTAATTCTGAGGTAGAGCGAATTAGATATCAAAGGACATTGTAGCTCGATATATATAAATATATATATATATATATATATATATATATATATATTTATTTATATATCTATAATAATAATAATAATAATAATAATAATAATAATAATAATAACAATAATAATAATATTTCTGTTCTGTTAATGATAATGACAAAATTTAAATTTCATGGTAGATTTTAGGTGAAATTATTTTACTGTTGTTTGTGTAAGTATGTATGTACACTATAATAATATGTATGACTTGCATGCCTACATCCATAAATATGTATTTATATATATATACAAATAATATGTATTTATATACATATATATATCTATATATATATATATATATATATATATATATATAGTATATATATACATATCTTATGTATGTATGCATGTACATACATATATATATATATATATATATATATATATATATATATATATATATATATATATATATATATATAGTGTATATACATACTTACACATGCAACAGTAAAGTGATTTCACCTAAAATCACCCATGAAATTTAAATTTGTCATTATCATTAACAGAACACAAATATTATTATTATTATTATTTTATTATTATTTATTATTATTATTATTATTATTATTATTATTATTATTATTATTATTATTATTATTATTATTATTATTATAGGGAAAAACGTACCAGTTTTGATTCATGGTTAAATATTTTAAAGTCTTTAAAGTCTTGGACGAATTCCCTATATTATTTTTTCTGCTGGAAACGTTTATTTATTTATTCCAATAAAGAAGATTTTACTACCCCTTCAAAATAATTTGTCCAGTTTTTTCGAAAAGTTACTTTATCCACGCATCCTTTTCTTGTATCAAATGCTAAAAAAAAAATCTTAACAAAACGAAAGTGTATCGTCCACTTAATCGACAAAACCATCTACTTTTTAAATTACATTTTTTTTACAGCACTTCCAATGAAGCAGTTTAAAAAAAAATCAATGCCTGTCGTGAATCTGAAAGAGAAGGATCCAACTGGGATATCTGCCAAAGTCCATCTCAATTTATTTTGAGAGAGAGAGAGAGAGAGAGAGAGAGAGAGAGAGAGAGAGAGAGAGAGAGAGAGCCTTCCCGGAGAAAATGCTTGCAGCCAACGCAAACATTTTCTTTCCATTAGGACTTATAGTCTTGCTTGCGTGCAGGTGTAATATTAAAGGAATAAATGTACATTTATATACAGGGGGTTAAAAGCAGCATAGAGATCACGCAACAAGAATGTTATACCTGTTTTCATTTACCTGTCTGAAGCACTGACAGAAATGGCTAATGGAAGACCGGAGGCATTGATTCATAACGGCATCTGGGAGTAAGTATATCAATAATGGTAGAACTAGAATGAGAGGAGCGGAAAGTCACAGAATAGTTGAAGCGAGGAGGAGGTAGCAGAATGTTTGCACATGACGGGGGAAGGGAAGTAAACTAGTATGTCCCCGGACTTGGGATGTGGTGAAAGGATTACTGAGCTATCCTCTCCGGACGTGAAGGGCTGTAGATAGTTTGAATGTGGTTGCAAGAGCTGGTAAGGTGAGAAAAGGGGAAATATGCAGGGAGGAGGTAGCAGGATGTTTGCACAAAACGGTGGAATTGGGAAATAGGCTGATGTGCTCCTTAGATGGTTCAGTCGTGAGGAAAGACTAGATGATGATAGGTTTCCTGAAAAGAATGCAATGTTTGGAAGTATTCGGAGGAAGGAGGAGAGGGTGGCCTTTCAGAAAGTACAGTTTGAATGGTGTACAAGAGGAACTGGAAAGGAATATCCTCTACACCAAGATGAGAGTGTGCACAAGATAGAGGTGCAAAATACAATGCGTGTAGGAGGGTCTGACTGACATCTGCTGATAAGCCTTCAGTGTAGGTGGATGAAACCGGTACTATTGTGGAAGCATCATTAACCACCATTTGTGACCAGTTACTTCCATATTAAGTTACAAATATTTTCAAAACAAAAAGTTCTAGACAGCAATAAATGCAGCATGTATACGGTTCACATTCATACATACCAGAACAATAATCCCCAATTATGCAAGTACTAAACTCTAAATGCTATTTCAATAAACAGACACCCACCCACCCCCGAAACCCCGTTTTAAAAGTGCTTCAAATTTACTTCAAAAGTGAGGGTGATTACTCTTTCTGCTATTGAGAAGCCTGTATTGATCACCCAAACTTGTTCCCTATTTAGTCTTGCGAATATGAACCGCCACAAATGAATCATAATACAAGTCCGATCTTCGATCATAATTTCGATAGATAAGCTTGTTGGGACGGAAAGCTATTAAGAACCGGTTTTTTTTTCCTGAACAACGGAGAAAACCGGTCTGCGTGAGCCAACGGCCGATTTTTCGTTGTGATGTATTGCTCATTAACTGAGCGAGGGAGTTTGATTCAGAGCCTTGGTGACGGGGAAGGGGGTGGGGGGACAGGGGGTGGAAAAGGCACCGTTTTTTTAAATACTAAGTGGTTTTTCTGCTAAGACCTAGGGGGGCTAATCCCTAGACCTATAACCTCTATTCAGGGGAAACGAGTATACGTAGAACTTTGTGTGTATAGTATATATATATATATATACACACACACCACACACACACATATATATATATATATATATATATATATATATATATATATATATATGTGTGTGTGTGTGTGTGTGTGTGTGTGTGTGTGTGTGTGTGTGTGTGTGTCAAGCCGTTTCCCTCTACTAGAAGACTCCATAAAATTATTAACACGGCAGCCAACGAAATTCATACCGGTAAGGTATTGAAGGGTTTAATAAGCCTGGTGAATTCGTCTACAACAATTCATCTACAACAATTTATCTATATAAAAAAATATATCTCCAAAAATGAGAGAGCTGTTAGCAGTAAACAAGCACTTACCAGATTTGTTTTCTTAAACTCAAAATTTATAAGTGAAATTCAAAATATCAGGGAAAATTACTGTTACTTAATTCTTGAATCAATTAAGTAAAATTAAATCAAAATTAATTTATCACAAAATTCAAGAAAATTAATTCAATCAAAATTCAAAAGTGTTAGGCAATACTTAAAATTTGAAATTAATTCACAAGTGATAAACAATAATAAAACTTGAAAAGAATTCTAAGTAAATGCAAATTAATTCACAAGTGTTAAATTCAATTAAAGGTGCAATGATTAAGTAATGAAAATAACCAAGTTAATTAAATTGTGAATGCAAATGAAAACACAGAAAATGTGGAAAATACCAAAATTGCAAAAAATATCAATCACACAGAATATAAAATAAAGACACACACTTCAATAAGAAAAATTAATAAATGCACAAACAAAAAACACTTCACATGAAACAAAACACAAAAATTTGCAATTTGTAAAATTGTAAATTTCACCAAACCATTGTAACTATTAGTTATTAGTTTTTACCAAACCACTGTTACTATTAGTTGCAACTAATAAAAATATAACACACTTTACCTTGGTATACCAATTTTCTTTTTGCTGCAGCTTGTTCAAAAATTTACCACAATTCACAATTTCACAAAAATAGGCGCCGTTACACACTTTTACAATGTTTGTTCAGATTCCACAAAAACGCTAAATAACACTAAATAATCTAAGAAATATCAAATCTGAAATCTATATGAGTGACCAATTTACGTTACGTTAATGTAATCTCCAGTATGTCGAGGGAGGGAGAGAGAGACAGAGAGAGAGAGGAGGTCTGAACGCTATGCGGTTCTAAGTTACAATGAAAAACTCTTCCTTACAAAAGCTGGACAGTGGAGAAGGCACAAAACGTTTTGGGCATGAGGAAGATAATGCAATTCTTTCTAGAAGCTTCGAATATGACGCAACCTTACAGAAAAATTGTGAAATCTACACGTGGTTTCGGCAAAGATGTACGCGTATGAAACGAGTTATGAACGAGTCATGTACGTAGTATGCTCAACAAAGACATGTATTCGATCGAAGCAAAAGTCCCTATCAGACGTGATGACAGGAATCCCAAACACAACGGAGACCTCTAATCAAACGTGTTGACAGGTTAGGAAAGCAAAGCAGAAACTTCGGGGTCTCTTATCGCAAGGCATTAACATAATAGGGAAACAATTCTAGTTTCGAACGGACAAAGATAATCTCTCTCTTTCTGTACATTCTACGTTATATACTTTTAAATCATGTTATGCGAAATCTGAACACACATTTTAGATATCTTATTACTCTAACTAGCTAAGGAATCTGAAAAATGTTGCAAAACTCTATATATAACATTTCATACAGCCTAGGAGAGGATATATGCATTTTGAAAGTAGCAACATACAATAATAATTATATATATATATAATATATAATACTATATATAATATGTATATTTATATATATATATACATATATATATATACTATAACTAATATACATATAATATATATATAATATATATATATATATATATTATATATATATATATTGTATATATATATAATAATAATTATATTATAATATGATATATAAGATATATATATTATATTAGATATATATATATTATATATATATATATATATAGAGAGAGAGAGAGAGAGAGAGAGAGAGAGAGAGAGATAATTACATACACGTATCCATTAAGAAACACGATTCCCTCCCATACATGGGAAAATATTCAAGTTACAGAATATTCAATGCCTCTTCTGGCACGAATTCATTAACAATTCTCATTATGAATTGAAAATGCGTATCTTCTGGAAGAATTGAAAGTGAATAATGTGTGGAGGATTTGAATATGGCCTTCAAGAGAGAGAGAGAGAGAGAGAGAGAGAGAGAGAGAGAGGTGAAAACGGAAAGGAATTAAATCTTTAAAAAAAAAACAAAGTATAATTAA
>NC_061105.1:39430787-39433287 GCF_015104395.2 Macrobrachium nipponense
CATGTTTCATTCAGCTATGCTAAAAGCTCGCTCTTTCTCTCTCTCGCTCTCGAAAATAACTGTCCCCTTCCTTTGCCCAACAAATATTATGCCTAGTTCATGCACATGAAAATAATTTCAATAAAATATTCGTGTCTCTATCTGTCTCATGTTGGCTAGTATATCCCCTTTGCAGGTATTCTTAATTTGCTATACATAGGTCTACGCCTAATTTCCATCTTATCACTCTTAACCATCCCTCAATTTTCCTGCATTTGCAAAGCAGTAGTTAAGCAATTCATATCTGAGGTTTCTTGCATATTCGCTTTGTCGAAAATGAACTTAACACACTCTTACCATTTTTCGTGTTTACCTATATGGTCGCTTCTGATATTCCCCTACTACCCGCCCATACCCAGAGCTTTTTTCTCTTCCTTCTTTTTATGGGCGGTGGGGGTTCGTTTTCCCCAAAAATGGACATTTCTTCCAAAATGACATTGCATAAATGGGCATTTACAAGATGAAATACCTAAAAATATGGACTTTCAGATTTTTTTTTTTTTTTTTTGGGGGGGGGGGGGAAGGGGGACCGGTTGTTCGTTCGACACCCCCCTTGGTACAGGCCTGCATTTCGGGATCTTTAGGGAAATGGTTAAATAGCACACATCACCTTGGCAATCTAAATTCTAAAACACTCGTGAATTGTCAAAGTTTCGTGAAAACTCCCGTCTACCTGTGGACACGTGCGAAGGAAAGAAGGTACTGAGGTACTGGATTGTCCAGCGGCTGTCAATGAGGGCTCCTTGTCATGTCTTATATCTTGGGTTTACGCTCGCTGAATTTTCACTGTCGGTTTCTCGTTTCCCTTCCACTTCAACGAACACACCAGTAATACTAAACTGAAGGCCAGTTATTGACACCCGGTTACTTCTGCCTCCGTAGAATGTCATACAGAATAAAGCGGAAGGGAAGACTAATTAGAATCGAGGGCGAATATGGGATAAATTACTCTTCGACCTCAACGACGTGATGCAACGCCATCTTGAGTGATGGCGATGCCTGATGGAAGGCAAACTCTGATTAAACGATTCCAGCTGTTTTTGATTTGTTATGTATTATTTCTATAGTCTTATTAAATTGTGTAATAAGTCTTATATTCTAAATCGGATTGCAAAATTCTCGTATGATACTGATATCACCAGAATTTGACTCTAATAACAAACAAAACAATCCACAAAAATTAAGACGGCAATGTAATGAGTCAGTTTGAACTGTCCGCCGAAGAAAGTAGTGCCACCTTTAGCCCCGAGCAGAGCGAGGGTAACGCATATGGCCTTTCAATATTGCCAATTGACCATGGTACATTGAAATTTGCCAGTTTTTATTGCGTCCCTTTGCTTTGCTTTGGCTAGTCATACCTTTGTATAGCGTTGTTATTGAAATGCTAAAGGAATTAAACTTACTGTGTTTACTAGATGGCGTAAACTCTCACACCGAGCTGCGTTGGATACAGAAATTTATGGAGAAAACAATTCTGAACTTTAAGTACAGTTCCTTAAGGTTTAGTTTACCGAAAAATGTGTAGTGGGATACGGACAAGTGGCATTGCTAAAGCCATACAACCCAGTCTTTATTCTAACGTGTGATAGAAATGCCGCGCGTTCTAAAGTGCCCAGAATTTTGGTCAATAATTTGGGGTTCCAGCTTCCAGTAGCAATAGGGATCTTGGTGGGTTCATTACTATACAAGCAAATGTAAAAGTAGGCAGATCTGCTTATTTTGAGTTTATAAATGAGCGTCTGGTTTTGCTAATTGCCTTAGAATATTATAAATGAACGGGAAGTCGGTATTCGTCGTGTTAAAATTTATGAAAATTCATGGAACCTCATAAAAAAGGAATTCCAAGACATCGTCAGCTAGATTCCCAAGAAATGCCTGAATCCTGAAACAACATTTCTCTTGAATTCTTGAGAAGTCTTGTCCACTTGTATACCCGAAAAGTAGTTAAGGGATGAAAATTGATAGACAATGCAACACAATTTGAGGTATTAACAGTAAGTTCAATTTCATGTTACCGTATGGTGGTTAACGTTGTATTTACATATGCAGTATATATATAAATATATATATATATATATATATATATATATATACACATATATATATTATATACATATATATATATATATATATATATATATATATATATATATTATATATATATATAATATATATATATATATATATATATATATATATATATATAACTTGCTAAATGCATAATGAAAAAAAAAGCATCTGTGAGAGTCATATTTATTATATGTATGCATCTCTCTCTCTCTCTCTCTCTCTCTCTTGCACCATAGGTAATGGGGTTAAGTATAATCGAGTGTTCCACTCGCCTATAGTGAATGGCAATTAATGACAAGTTAATTAACGGACGTAATTAGGAGTTGAACGGGATGAGAGGAATTTTTTGTTCTTAGACCCCTCGTGAGGGGTGACCTAATGACTTTCTCGA
>NC_061105.1:39438287-39453287 GCF_015104395.2 Macrobrachium nipponense
TATATATATATATATATATATATATACTATATATTTACTATATATATATATATAATATATATTATATATATATAATATCTATATATAATATATATATATATATCATTTATATATATATATTATATATATATATATATATATATATATATATAATATATATATATATATATATATCTATATATATATATATATATATATATATATATATATATATATATATATATATGGGTATAGATATAGATATCGGTAGTATTTTGCTTCTGTTTCTTTTACATTAGATTCCTGATTGGTTCCTCTGTTATCTGCTGTCTATAAAGTAATAACAATTGGTTGATATAAATCCTTTATACAAGTTCGGATCTCCTGTGAATTCAGTCGTATCTGTTGCCACAGAAGAAGGGAAGCCGCAACAGATATTGCAGTTGTTGCATTTATCACATTCAGCAAGTCCTCCTACATGCAGCCAGAAAATCCCAGCGCTTACATTTATGTACATTTCCGAGTCACATTCATCGGATGTATTTTCCTGCAATCGTCTCTAATTCCATTTGGGTCGATAAATAAATTTATTTCCTCTCTGCTGTTCACTCCGCTTCAAATGATGCCATGAGACTCTCGGGCATTCCACTGAGGGGTGAGAGATGTGTGTTTCTGGTGATACAAGTTCACTCTCGACGTGGTTCGGAAGTCACGTAAAGCCGTTGGTCCCGTTGCTGAATAACCACTGGTTCCCCATGTAACGTAAAAACACCAAAGAAGCAAACGATACAAATGATACCATGTTGATGAAACCCCTTTAAAGGTGCGCACGGCAGACTGTTTTTGTTTTATAGTAAATTAAATCTTTCCAGAAGGGAGGACCGTTGCGTTTACAAGAAAGCTTCTGGAAACGTTTAGCCTAAAAATGAGAAGTCTTTTGTCTTGGGGAAAAAGACATCGTCTGCGTCTGAATAAGGAAGAGATATTTCTCTCTCAAAATGCTTCTTAAGTTAATACTCGGAGATCGTCTTTGGCAACTTCTGTTGTCGATAAGTTGGAGACTGTTTTCATGGTTTAAGCTTTGTAACGTTACAGAGGGAGATAGACAGAGAGGGAGTTTTATACTAACACTTAATTTTAAACCGTATTTTTCAAAAGCCGTATCAAGAACAGATTCATCATTATATGTGGTCGTGTTGTTAATAGTAGTTTAGCTTAAATTGCTCTTGTTGTTGTTGTTGTTGTTGTTGTTATTGTTATATCACGTATTTGTTTATCGTATTCGTTTAATTTTTGCTATTATGGAACAATATCATCACTGCTTTGAAATTCATGAAGAAACAAATCTTCAGATAATTTAAAAATCCTCTCTCTCTCTCTCTCTCTCTCTCTCTCTCTCTCTCTCTCTCTCTCTCTCTCTCTCTCTCTCTCTCTCCAATTGGAGACCTCTTGATGAGATATCTCGGAACTCATCTCTTATTCAATGAGTCTTTGTCTCTCCTGATGAAGTGTAAGTCGTTGGTCCTCCCTCAAGTATTGGCAAGTGAATATCATTTACTGTAATTTCATCGTGGTAATTTCATCGCATGGTAATTATATCTCATTCATTTTCGCCGCATTGTAATTACATCGTAATATATCACATCGTCAGCGATTTCATCGTAAGGTTTCTTTCACCACAAGCTAAGGAAACCGCACAAGGTATAAACAAAGAATAAATAATTGAAAAATAAAATATAATGACTTTAATGCACTTATTTTTTTCTATAAAACGTTCTTTGTATTACTGTTATAGTGGTTGATTGGGGTCAAGTAGCCTGTTTGTTGACTTTTCCTACATAAGTAATTTCATCGTCTTCATTTTTCATAGATTAATGATTTTTACTTGTTTTTATGCTTTTCATGATTGTCTTTTTTTAAGCATAATTTGTTTTATTTTAAAAAGTGTTGGAAAATGTAATTGGAAAATCAGCTGTAAAGCGTTTTACACATATCTAAACATGTTTTACAACATATTCAGTTTCAGAACGTTTATAACTTTTCTGACAATCACCAAACAACTCTTTTAATTTTTTCTTTTTTCTTTTAGTGTCGATGATTATTAGTTGTTTGACGCCAGTCTTATTTTTAACTCAATTAAAAGAAAAAGAGGATGAAAAAGAAAGCGACATTTTTTAGAATAACTTTTTCTATTTGTTTGAACTCTTGCATGGAACTTTGTTTTATAAAACTGGTCACATTTCCAAAGAGTTTTTTCGCCATTTGTTCGTTCTTTCACAAATAGATGACTATTATCAAAGAGCTTTTTCTTATTCCTTATGCTTACGACACACTGCAGAGGCATCTTGATGGGTTTAGTTTTAGTTATTTACAAAAACCGAAAATGTTTACCACTCATAAAACAAGTTGATTACAAAAACCGAAAATTTTTATGAACAATTTTTATAAAGGGAAAGTAAAAAAGCAGGCCATTTGCTAATAGTTATAAAGTTAAATACTTTGATCTCATCAACAACTATAACAGTAATCCTTGGACGTTTTACAGAAAAACAAGTGAATGATATTTCATTGCTTATTTATTTTTTGGCATTATGTGGTGAAATAAACCTTACGATGAAATTACTGATGATGTGATATATTGCAATGTAATTACAATACGGTGAAAATATATGAGATGTAATTACCATGCGATGAAATTACCAAGATGAAACTATCACGATTTAACTACTGCGATGAAAATACCGGACTCCAAATGAAAGAAAGTAGGAAGAGATCTCTGTAGATGAGGCTCTGTAAATATATATAGAATCATATTCATTATGTAGAACACACACACACACACACCATAGATGATATCATGTAAACTTCGCATATACGTAGGCATACGTAGCAGTGGTGTGTAATTATGTGTAAAGCACATATTTATGAACACGTATTTATGCTTTCATATAATATGTGATTACAGTTTTTTTCAAGTTATGTGTACTTGTTTATGTTTTTATAATATAAATCCTGGAAGCTGTTGGGTATATATTAGAATCACTACAAAAATATTATTCCACATAAGAGTATGTTTGATTCAATTGTATATTTCTTACTTTCAGGTCAGATTTGTAGTGCACCCTTTCATGAATCACTATCCATCAAAGTCAACTAAAGTCGTCCAACACCGCAGTAGGAGGAAGGTTCAGAGAAAGGTCAAGATGTCATCGCAGTCTGTGTCTAAGGTCAGTCAAGGTCGGTTTCTTGTTGGGCTTCTTTTCTTGTCCATCAGATTCTAACTTTCGGTATTTTCTCTGCCGTTATATTTCTTCCACATTACGCCAGTCCTAAGGTGAGGAGAGTGACCTTTCTGAGATAAAAGGGCTAAGTTAATCGATTTTTCAGAAAGACAACAATTTGGAAGCTTTCAGGGTCAAACATGTCCCCTTTCACGGCAAAGGTGCCGAAGGTTCTGAGAGAAATTAAGTGAGATGTTTCTAATCAGGCATAACTTGAATTCTTATGAAAGAACCCAGCTCCTCTCACGACATTTTTCTTCCATTCTTGTGAGAAAGATACGGCGCAAAGCATTGCAGATTTGAAGATATCCAGAAATGGAAACTTACATAGACAGTTTAAAATATTTTTACATATTGAACATTTTCGTTTTCCATGGCCTTCATTTTCTTTTCATCTCGTTTCCTGACCGCTTTTGAGGGGTGGGGCTTTGGGGGGGGGGTGTTGGGAAGGGGGATCCTTGCAAATGTATTATAGGATTCTAAAAAATAACCTCTATCTCTCTCTCTTTTGCACATTTTAAAATAACTCCATCTGGAAAAACACGAGCGATTTAATTACATCTTGAAAGAGAAAAAAAATAGCTTTGATAGCAGAGGCAGCTCGAAACTTCGTGTGATATGATTAGGTAATTGAATTTATGTTCGTTCTTGCGGCACTAATGCATCGACTGAATAGCCGCAGGACGTTTATTATTTCTTTTCAAAACTGACTACTAGAAAAATAAAAACTTTGATCATAGAATTAAAATCGAAGTGGTAACATGTCCTGATAATGGTGATTATGAACATGACATGGTGTAAACATGGACTGCAAGCATTACGTAAAACCCACACTTGAATGAAAATGACCCATGAAAAATATTTGATTTTTCTGTTATTGGCAAACGGGGTTTTTCTCTGCTTTGATAAAAGCACTGTGGCTTTACTTTCTCCTTCGCTTGGAGGGACGAATCATGTGATTTATACTCTTAAGGTCTTTTCTTCCATTTTCACTTGGAATAATTTTTTTCTTGCTTCTCATAAAAATTATTTTTCATTTCTTGTTTTATCTTTGTTTTCTGAGTGATAAATTTGATGGTTGAATAAAAGTTTTACAGCAATCGTAAACCGCCGAAAACTACTTCTGTAACAGAAGCAACAATACTTACATCCCGTTTTATTGCACCAGCCGTTAAATATTGGCAGCTGATATCACTGAGGCTAATCGTGATTCGCAGAGGCTCATGCTGAGCTTCCACCATTGGTTATAGTGACATCGGCTGTGGACTTTTACCGTCAGCTACAAAAAGACATGCGATATGATACTTTTACTTGTACTAAACAAAAGGAAACACTACTACTACTACTACTGCCGTTATACTATTCATGATCAGTTTATCGGCCCAAATAGGAAAAGGACAACAAATTCCAACCAAAAATTGTGGATGGGATAAGCGATGGAACGAAAACAGGATTTGGGAATTTCATGTAATTTTAGATCCGTAGACCGCTTTCAGATAATTATTAAATGCATTTACTTGGAAAAGAGGTTAATTAAGTCAGGGGAATATCTCTCTCTTTCTCTCCTCTCTCTCTCTCTCTCTCTCTTTCTGGCGATATTACTTCTTAGATATGGTACCAAGGTGAATTAATACGAACTGGAATAATGAAAATGAATCTGCAATATAGGAGACGATTGAATGGGAAATATTTCATGTTTTATTATCCATCTAATTTAATGAGGAAAAACTGACTCTAAATTAAAAGGTTAATTAGTCTGTTAGTGGTTTTCCAAGAGTAAGCGTACTGAAGTGAAGCATTATCCAGCATTATTTACTTAGGCGAAGTTACTTTAACACAGACTAATCAAGTTGTGAGGAGGCAATTTTTTCACCCTTGGCTTGTTATTAAGAAAATATATCCCGATAATGGATTCACGGATTTTGGAGAAACATGGTGAATAAACGAATAAAGTTTGGTCGATGTCAAGGAAATTTGAATGATTTGTCACTAGAAAACCATTTTGCTCATTATCCTCTATTTACTCTATTTACTTGGGGTTGTAAGAAACGATTTCCTTTTTCATTTATTGAATTATGAAGAATTTGTGCATAAAAATATCGACATAGTTTGGCGTATAAGAAATTAACATTTACTATATACCGAATGCATGCATAGACAACTGAAAAAAGTAAAATTCGAATGCCGAAACTCATGAACTAACTAAAGATCCGTAGGTAAACTCGATATGTGTTCAGTGAATTGATGACTAAATAAGTAAACAAATTATTATAATATACATATATATACTATATACTATATATATATATAATATATTATATAATAATATAATATAAACTATTATTTTCTTCTAGCACCCTGATAAAAGTAGGCTTACTTATATGCAACAAAATCTCTCTCTATTTTCTTATCCAGGGGTTGGTGGTCATGAAGCTTTGGCAGAGAGAGAGAGAGAGAGAGAGAGAGAGAGAGAGAGAGAGAGAAAGAAATTCTATATACAAATGACCTTGGGAAGTCACACAACTATTGCTATACTGTTGAGTGAAAGACTTCGGTTTCTCAAAGGTTTCCTTTTCTCAAGGAAATATTGGGTAGACCAACAAGCAGACACCACCGGTGTCCTAAGACACATACCTACATATATCTGGTCGAAAGGGGTCACCGTCGACTCCTTTCAGTCTCGGCCTTCTATATTGATTGGACCTCCCTGCGTTTGACACCTGGGTCATCCCAGGTCACAAGGGGCTGTGTTTTTCGTTCCTTCCGCGCTTCTTGATCCTGGCTTTTTAATTTTTTTATTTATTAGTGACAAGTAGTCATTTAAGTTATCGTTTACGGTGGTATTTATGTTCCGGTATAATAGCTTTTATTTGAATATATGTTTTAAAGTTTTACAGCTCGTATTTTTGTGTATAACAACGTTCAATCTAGTGTAAATGATGTTTCCAGTCTTGGAAAAATAAGTAATCTATTAAAGAACACAATATAGATTAAATTTTAAAGTCAAATTTAAAAAGGAAATGGAGAGGAAAATTTTTGTTTTTTAAATTAATTATTTTTCATATCAGTATTTGAATGTTTTATTATTTTTATAGACTCGATCAATGTGGCATTATTTGTAAGTTCATTTTTTGAGGAAAAAATTAAAAAGTAATAAATTCGAACGGAAATATCGTCCACGGGCAAAAGGTAATTCGTAGGAGGAAGACACATTTCGAATTCCCTCGGCGCTTTCAAATTTTTATCGCATTTTCTTCGATTGCCTACTTGTTTTCTCTCTCTCCTTTCTATCCGGAGTTCCACATATTCGATTTCCATTTGTTATTTTTCCTCCAAAGGCTCAAAAGTTTGTGTGAGGTGGGGGGTGGGGGGTGCCTCCAGTACAGAATTCTTTTTGCTCTGTCCAGAGAAACTTCCCGAATAGATTCGGAGATATGTCCACCGGAGCCGTGCCTCAGATTCTGGTCATTCTTATTCCATAGCTAAGACTTGATTCAAGGGAAACCCGGAGCTCCGCCCAATCCGCTATACACAGTTGAACCCACAAGGGAATTCTTCCCTTGAAAAGTTATCTCGTTAGATAGTTTTCTGTTTTCCCCTTCTACTGACGGACCCTTAAAAGTTCTAACTTTTCTCATTAACAAATTTCTTTGGCACATTTATATATATATATATATATATATATATATATATATATATATATATATATATATATATATATATATATATATATATATATATATGATATATATATGATATTATATATATATATATATATATATATATATATATATATATGTGTGTGTGTGTGTGTGTGTGTGTGTATGTATGTATGTAAGTATGTATGTATGTATGTATGTAGTATGTATGTATGTATGTAAGAATGTATGTATCTACGTGCACAATATTGTTCAGGTAATTCACTTTATATCGTTTTATCAGGTTTTATTTACCCGTAGCACAGAATAAGTAAACAATATCAGTGAAGGAAATTCTTTGAAATGGCCTTCCTCGTGAATGTTGCGCTTTTGTGCTGATTTCTTGCATGAAAATTCAAGAAGAAAATAAATTTCTTTTTCTGAATTTAATGGTCTGTGCTTTTAGTTTTTTTTTATTTGTGTTGCCAATATCTGCTTTACGCTATTTCATTTCTATTATTCCACTATATATTTACATCTTAGTTTTGATTTTATTCTCTCTCTCTCTCTCTCTCTCTCTCTCTCTCTCTCTCTCTCTCTCTCTCTCACGAACGAAGAGGACATTACCAAGAACTGTATTTGTTTTGGTAACAATATGATAATCATTATGTTTTATTTCCAATAACATTGAGAACGTTTCTTGTTATGATCGCGGAATAATGACGAGATTATTCTTTCGTGTCAATGGAAATTCGTTCATTCATGGAAGGAAAATGGCCACAAACGAATCAGCCATTCAGTAAAACGAGACAAAAGCCGGATGGATTCAAATACACGAGTAGTCTGATAGGTTGCTTGGCAAGGCACCTTCTGAAGGTCGTGCTTTGATCGAAGTGTTATTATTATTATTATTATTATTATTATTATTATTATTATTATTATTATTATTATTTTTTTTTTTTTTTTTTTTTTTTGAACTATCACAGTCCTCCAATTCGACTGGGTGGTATTTATAGTGTGGGGTTCCGGGTTGCATCCTGCCTCCTTAGGAGTCCATCACTTTTCTTACTATGTGCGCCGTTTCTAGGATCACACTCTTCTGCATGAGTCCTGGAGCTACTTCAGCCTCTAGTTTTTCTAGATTCCTTTTCAGGGATCTTGGGATCGTGCCTAGTGCTCCTATGATTATGGGTACGATTTCCACTGGCATATCCCATATCCTTCTTATTTCTATTTTCAGATCTTGGTACTTATCCATTTTTTCCCTCTCTTTCTCTTCAACTCTGGTGTCCCATGGTATTGCGACATCAATGAGTGATACTTTCTTATTATTATTTTATTATTATTATTATTATTATTATTATTATTATTATTATTATTATTATTATTCCTATGCGGTGATGATGAGACGATAACATGAACTTCAGTTTAGTAAACGGGGCCGATGATGTTTTTGAAGATGCCGTTCGGGCAGAGGCGAGGGATATTTATATGTAGTCAGCAAAAGATTTTGATAAATTTAAGCTCTCGTCAGAAATGACATTTAGGTAAGCAAAATAATTATTATGAAAATTACGAAAATGATGAATAAGTATTAAGCAAATTCGAGAGGGAGTAATTTAAGTTGAAAAGTACACAACAGAAATATTCTGAAGGAATTCTTTAATCGCATGGTAATTAAGACTTACAAGGAATGGCTGACTTTTAAAAAGCAAAGACAGAACAGTGGTGAAGTTAAAATTTACAAAGTATATACATAATAGTGATAACTGGTAGGTATTCGATCATATATAGATATATATATATATATATATATATATATATATATATATATATATATATATATATATATGTATATATGTATGTATATATATCTGTGTGTGTGTGTAAATTGAGTTCTAGCACACTTTGATGATTTAGATGTGTTATAACTAATCAATCACTCCGGTTGAGCTGAACCAGAATGCATTGATTATACAGCTGCTAACGTTTGAGGTTTTCCTCCTATTAAACCGATCAACCTTTTACTGTCAATTTCCGTTTCAGCATTGAATGACCCCATAGGTCCCAATGCTTGGTCTTTGGCCTAAATTCCATATTCAATTCAATTAAATTCCTAATAATTGTTCAAAGGGCAACTGCCTGGATATCCTCCTGTTACACCTTTCGAACCGTTTTACCCTCAATTTCCCTTTTGGCGCTGAATGACCTCTCAGGTCCCAGTGTTTGGCTTTGGGCCTAAATTTTACATTTCACTCCATTCCATTGTAACGAGACGGTAAAAATAGTCGTTAAAAGGACGCTTTTGTTTGTGAATTTGGCACAAATAGAACTAAAGTTAAGTAAGATTATTAAAATCACTATCAACACATATGACTACATAAATAGGTTTGCATTTTAATGCATAAACATTGGTACTGATGTCATTTTTATAACACATTTTTACAAAATATTCACTCATTTCTGTCGACTTGTGAATATCAATCTATGATAAAAATATCCGAGTTTAACTTGTTCGTCCTTCCCCGGGTGACAGTAAGGGAGACATGAGACAGCCACCCACCCCCTACAAATATCCGGGGCGGAGTATGTAGAGGAGACATCCACCCTCCTCCTGCAAACCTGTTTATCTGGGTGGGATAAGTAGGGGGTCGGGAAGGTAAGGGAGACAGCAGCACCAAGTTTCACAAGCTACTTGATAACTTCGAACACCCACAGCACCATCCAATTTTTGTTTAACGTTTATTAGCATTTTATTTATGTAAAACCCCAAAAATATTAAGAAAATAAATCACCCATCGAACATAATTATGCGTCAATCCACTCTAGCACTTATCACAATCAAAATGTTGCTCATTACTCCTCGAATATGAGTATTTCTGAATGCTGGGTACATTAGACTGAAATAAACTATGTATTCCTTAGACTTAAATAAACTGCATGTATTCCTTAGGCATAAGCAAACTGCATGTATTACTTAGACTTAAACTTTATGTATTCCTTAGACTTAAATAAACTCTATGTATTCCTTAGACTTATATAAACTTCATGTATTCTGTAGAACTAGATGAACTTTTTGTATTCCTTAGACTTAAATAAACTGTATGTATTTCTCATGATGTCCTTAACCTAAATAACAATTTCCCTTGTCAAATATTTTAAAAATGGTTCCTTCGTCAAATATGATTTGATAAATCGCCCACAATCCATGTTCAGGGAGTGGTGACAAAACCTATATGATATTCCAGTGATAACGACCGTCAGTTTCCCGTTAATTTGAAGGTCTCAGAGGAACAATTAATCAAAATCATTGTGACATTTCCTCTCGAATTCTATTCCAGGGGATTCCCATTCCCGCCAACCCCCCACCACATTGATTACATGAAATTACCTTCGTTTTGAGGAAGAAATGAATTGATCAAGTTGAAGTGTCTATCCGTCTCCTCTGAAATGGACGAAAAATTATTGTAAATGGGAGTTTGTTGCTTTACTAAAGACAAGAAGTTATTTGTATAAGGTATATTTATATATATGTACCAGGTGTTTCGAAATTAGAGCCCCCCCCCCCCCCCCCCCCTCCACAGAACAAATGGAAAGTTATGAAGTTTTCTGCTATAGCCTATCTCTAAGTACATTATCTGAAATTTCTATTAAGCTATTTTTCAGTTTACATTTCTTGTATTTTCAGACTAAGTGATGTAGCTAGATACACCCATGGCTAACGAATCTGAGGAAATTAGATGGATTGAACGAATCTGGGCTATAACCTTCAGAGAGGCCAGTGATGCTGGCGCATCCTTCATTTCATGTTCCTGGATAGCTGAATACATTAAAAGAGATGAATCCTTTATTTAAAGAAACTGGAACAAAAATCTATATGACAGTCATCGCGAAAAGAGTGAGAATCTTGGAAGGCCTGAAGTCGTTTCTCAGGAGTCAAAAGATATCATAGCTGAGGCAGTGGGTAGACCAAGAAAGTTTTTAAGTAAATTGGCGCTTGAACTAGAAATAAAAAGGGCAAAGAAGAGAAGTTATAGTGCTGTATATCATGAGTTGAAAAAATCTGGTATCAAGCCATTTCATGTTATCAGCAAGCCCAACATCACTCAGCAACAAAGAGAAGACCGTGCATGGTTTTGTGGTTCATTTCTTAAAGATTTGGATGAAGCTGATTTTCTCCATGTTGCCGCTTCAGACGAATTCTTCATTTACACAGTCAGGAAGCCAAATCATAAAAATGACATCATTTGGGCTGCAAAGTTGGATGATATCTGCGATGACGTGCGTTATTGTCAAGTTGTGAAATTTCCTGAATGTTTGGTAATTTTCTCTGTTTCACAGCCAAACAGTTAATCTGGATCATCAAAGAAAAAGCACAGTCATGGTATGGCGAATACTTCAGAGAAACTGTGCTTTCTGGTGGAGAATTTCCTTTCCTCAAAGATAGTGAAAATGTGTTATCTGTTAAAGAAGTCACATTTTTGCATGATAAGGCACCATGTTTTAAGGCTCTTCAGACTCAGGATTTCTTCTCGTCAAGTGAATTTCCAGGTAGCTCCCCAGACCTTAATGTGTGTGAAAACATTGACAGTATCTTAAAGGATCATGTTGAAGCACGCACAGTGAACTATGATGGTATACAAAGCCTCAACGACCTGTGACGAGAGGTGACCGAAGTGCTCAGGGAAATGGAGTTTGTCTCGGCTTTTTTGCGATTTGCTGAAATCATCCCTTCAAGAATGCAGGGTGTGGTACAGGCAGATGGAGGCCACACAATATATTAAATACTCAGAGAGAAACTTAATAAATACCTGTTCTGAATTACTTTTGTTTTTATCCATATCAATTTTAGTGTATGCTGTAGAGGGGGGAGATCTAATTTAGAAATACCCTGCATATGTATATTTGATGAAGTTCCGGACGGAAGTTATATTGCCTAAAGTACTTGAAAACACTCGCACATGTGTACAGACATTTTGAGAGGTTATGCCTTTCCTTGAGTTACTAATTATTTGTTTAAAATTATAAATAAATATTTCAGTTCATATAAGATTATAGCACTGAATTTCACTGACTGTTACAGAAAATCATTTAAAGGGCTAAAGCTCCTGACAGTTGGATAACTGTAGATAACACTCATTAAGTTTTTTCAATCCTCTCTGCTTGTTTTATCTCTTACGTTGGACACAACACCCATTAATTGAAAACCTTATGAGCTACTGCAGGCCTATTTATGAGAAAAACATCAGTTAGGTAATAAATCAGGGACAGATGTGTGTTTCTCCTGAAGGTGTCCTTCAGCAGGGTAAAAACGTGTTAATCTTCAGCGTTCCTTCTGACTTAGGACCCGAATCTTAATGTTGGGGGCAAAACAATATACCTTTTCACAGTTATATGAGAAGAGATTTGAAGACTAAGATGCCATCACCACCATCATCATCATTATCATTAACATCATATATTTCCTCTTTCCGAGTTAATCTCGAGTCGGGGTCGCTGTTTTTAATGATCCTTTTCTGGGTGTTCCAATGTTATTTTATTACTTTCATCAACAACATGGTAATGATGATGATAATAATAATAACCTTAATGATGATGATAAAATGAAAATACAGACGCTTGGCAATGCTTCAGCGCTCCCAGGAAATCTTGGGAAAAGGAATGACAATTTCCGAGACTCCAAAATCAACTTTTATGAAGGAAAAAATGGATTTCGAAAGACTCAAAATCAACTTTTATGAAGGAAAAAATGGACTAATGGAGTTAATTACCCAACAGCCTCATTTAAACCCCTCCCCACCTGATCATTTTTGCTGACAAATTTTCCTACAGAGTTGGTTGTTAAATTGTTGAAGGTGTTTCTGTAAGGTATTCTCTCTCTCTCTCTCTCTCTCTCTCTCTCTCTCTCTCTCTCACACACACACACACACTACAGATGAGTTCCAGGAAAGATATTTTTAAGCCCGTGAATACCAGACCATTCCCTTCCATGGTAGAACAGAGGCAGAGGCAAAGAATCCAGGAAGTGTAAAGGTTTCTGGGCAAACAAGTAATAGTATTTGAAAGGACGTCCTAACGCCCACAATTGTCAGGTAGAAACTGAAGATTTTTTTTCTCTGGTTGAGGTCGGAGAATACTAAAAGTATTACAGAGAGAGAGAGAGAGAGAGAGAGAGAATGAGATTTCGTACATGTAAGGGATAACCTGTGCAATAAATAAAGCCATGTGTCTGATGAAGGGGAAATAATCATTCAACATTGTCTAGACCTAAATCATAGCACTTCGAGTATTCATAGGCCCTAAGCCTCACAATAATAATAATAATATAATAATAAAGCCCTTACACGCGTCTGTTCTGTTTTTGAAGTATCTGAATGTGTAGTCGATGTGCATTGCTTTCCCTCCGAATACATATCAATAATTGTTCATCACTGAACAAGCAAATGATGGTGATGATGATAAATTAGTGTACTTTTTGTGTATTTATGTCTGAATGCTTCAGATTTAGCGAATAATTCCGACGATTTCAATATTCTCTTTGATGATATGAATGTTAAATTTTAGTATTAAGCGTAAATTTGCATAGCTACAGTGTATATATATATATATATATATATATATATAGATATATATAATATATATATAAATATATATATATATGATATATATATATATATAAATATATATATATATATATATATATATATATATATATATATATATATATATATATATATATATATATATATAATATATATATATATATATATATATATATATATGATATATATATTTATTATATATATTATATATAAAAACTATAAATATATATATATATGATATATATATACACATATATACCTCATTTATATATTTATATATGTTTGTATATATGTATGTATATATATATGTATATATATATATATATATATATATATATATAAATATATATATATATATATTATATATATATGAAAAATATGAGAACGCTGGGGTATTTTCTTTAAAATATGAGACGATTGTAATACAATATTAATTGTATAAACAATACCATGAAAAATTTTCGATAGTAAAACTGTGGGCAATTAATTCCATGATAATTAGACCATCTCATTTATTAGAGTCAGGTCCCTTTTGGGAAAATCACGGAATCTTTTCTCTCGGGTAATTTCTGGAAAGTATGTGATGTATTATATAGTTCATATACCATTTACGATAATAAAGACGAACTAAATAAAATATTAAGCATGGATAATTTTTTTTTTTTAATAGATTTCGCTTTCCGTTATGTTGAACGTTGAGGAGGTGATATTTACAGTGTGGGATCTTTACATTTTGTTTTTATTATATAGCTGAATCGATAACGTCACTGTTTTCTTGATTTCGTCCCTGTCCGCTGGACGGTGGTTCGATCCCACGAGAGGGCGAAATTATTATCAACAAAAAAATTCTCATTCGATTTATATATAGGAAATATGTCAAATCCGAGGTAGAGTGAATTAGATATTAAAGGACATTTGTAGCTCTAATAATTTATATGAATCACGGTGATGTGATAATTATTCATGTATATATATATATATATATATATATATATATATATATATATATATATATATATAAGCGAATACCACAGGAGAATGATAGTCAGAAATCCAAGCGCTTCCGTCTTTACTAAGACATAGTCTTTGTGAAGACGAAAGCGCTTGGATTTCTGACTATCATTTCCCTGTGGTATTCGCTTACTTAATGAAGTCACGTGCATCTACTGTGATTTTAAGATTCATATATATATATATATATATATATATATATATATATATATATATATATATATATATATAATATATATATATATATATATATATATATATATATATATCTATATATATATATATATATTTTGCAAATACATATTTATATGAGTCTATCACATTACCGTGATTCATATACACTTCGAGCTACAAATATCCTCTAATATCTAATTCGCTCTGCCTCGGAATTGATATATTTTCATATATGTTAACCGAAAAGGGAATTCTTTAGTCGACTAAAAAATCCCCCTTCGGTTAACATGTATGAAAATATATTAATTCCGAGGT
>NC_061105.1:39454973-39457473 GCF_015104395.2 Macrobrachium nipponense
TCAGCTGCCAATATTTAACGGCGGTGCATAAAAAGGGACTGTGCATAAACGGGATGTAAGTATTGTTGCTTCTGTTACAGAAGTAGTTTTCGGCGGTTTACGATTGCTGTAAAACTTTTATTCAAACCATCAAATTTATCACTCAGAAAAACAAAGATAAAACAAGAAATGAAAAATAATTTTTATGAGAAGCAAGAAAAAAATTATTCCAAGTGAAAATGGAAGAAAAGACCTTAAGAGTATAAATCACATGATTCGTCCCTCCAAGCGAAGGAGAAAGTAAAGCCACAGTGCTTTTATCAAAGCAGAGAAAAACCCCGTTTGCCAATAACAGAAAAATCAAATATTTTTCATGGCTCATTTTCATTCAAGTGTGGGTTTTACGTAATGCTTGCAGTCCATGTTTACACCATGTCATGTTCATAATCACCATTATCAGGACATGTTACCACTTCGATTTTAATTCTATGATCAAAGTTTTATCTAGTAGTCATTTTTGTTTTGAAAGAAATAATAAACGTCCTGCGGCTATTCAGTCGATGCATTAGTGCCGCAAGAACGAACATAAATTCAATTACCTAATCATATCACACGAAGTTTCGAGCTGCCTCTGCTAGTCAAGCTATTTTTTTTCTCTTTCAAGATGTAATTAAATCGCTCGTGTTTTCCAGATGGAGTTATTTTTAAATGTGCAAAAGAGAGAGAGATAGAGGTTATTTTTTTAGAATCCTATAATACATTTGCAAGGATCCCCCTTCCAACACCCCCCCCCCCCCAAAGCCCCACCCCTCAAAAGCGGTCAGGAAACGAGATGAAAAGAAAATGAAGGCCATGGAAAACGAAAATGTTCAATATGTAAAAATATTTTAAACTGTCTATGTAAGTTTCCATTTCTGGATATCTTCAAATCTGCAATGCTTTGCGCCGTATCTTTCTCACAAGAATGGAAGAAAAATGTCGTGAGAGGAGCTGGGTTCTTTCATAAGAATTCAAGTTATGCCTGATTAGAAACATCTCACTTAATTTCTCTCAGAACCTTCGGCACCTTTGCCGTGAAAGGGGACATGTTTGACCCTGAAAGCTTCCAAATTGTTGTCTTTCTGAAAAATCGATTAACTTAGCCCTTTTATCTCAGAAAGGTCACTCTCCTCACCTTAGGACTGGCGTAATGTGGAAGAAATATAACGGCAGAGGAAATACCGAAAGTTAGAATCTGATGGACAAGAAAAGAAGCCCAACAAGAAACCGACCTTGACTGACCTTAGACACAGACTGCGATGACATCTTGACCTTTCTCTGAACCTTCCTCCTACTGCGGTGTTGGACGACTTTAGTTGACTTTGATGGATAGTGATTCATGAAAGGGTGCACTACAAATCTGACCTGAAAGTAAGAAATATACAATTGAATCAAACATACTCTTATGTGGAATAATATTTTTGTAGTGATTCTTATATATACCCAACAGCTTCCAGGTTTTATATTATAAAAACATAAACAAGTACACATAACTTGAAAAAAACTGTAATCACATATTATATGAAAGCATAAATACGTGTTCCTAAATGTGTTTGCTTTACATTAATTACACACCACTGCTACGTATGCCTACGTATATGCGAAGTTTACATAGTATCATCTATGTGTGTGTGTGTGTGTGTGTGTTCTACATAATGAATATGATTCTATATATATTTACAGAGCCTCATCTACAGAGATCTCTACTTTCTCACTTTCGTTTCATTTGGTGTAAATCGGTAATTTCATCGCAGTTAGTTTAAATCGTGTATAATCGTGATAGTTTCATCTTGGTAATTTCATCGCATGGTAATTACATCTCATAATATTTCACCGTATTGTAATTACATTGCAATATATCACATCATCAGTAATTTCATCGTAAGGTTTATTTCACCACATAATGCCAAAAAAATAAATAAGCAATGAAATATCATTCACTTGTTTTTCTGTAAAACGTCCAAGGATTACTGTTATAGTTGTTGATGAGATCAAAGTATTTAACTTTATAACTATTAGCAAATGGCCTGCTTTTTTACTTTCCCTTTATAAAAATTGTTCATAAAAATTTTCGGTTTTTGTAATCAACTTGTTTTATGAGTGGTAAACATTTTCGGTTTTTGTAAATAACTAAAACTAAACCCATCAAGATGCCTCTGCAGTGTGTCGTAAGCATAAGGAATAAGAAAAAGCTCTTTGATAATAGTCATCTATTTGTGAAAGAACGAACAAATGGCGAAAAAACTCTTTGGAAATGTGACCAGTTTTATAAAACAAAGTTCCATGCAAGAGTTCAAACAAATAGAAAAAGTTATTCTAAAAAATGTCGCTTTCTTTTCATCCTCTTTTTCTTTTAATTGAGTTAAAAATAAGACTGGCGTCAAACAACTAATAATCATCGACACTAAAAGAAAAAAGAAAAAATTAAAAGAGTTGTTTGGTGATTGTCGAAAAGTTATAAACGTTCTGAAACTGAATATGT
>NC_061105.1:39462473-39473923 GCF_015104395.2 Macrobrachium nipponense
TCCAAAAGACGGGTCGAAACGCAGTTCTGGCGTTGTGATCACGTTCTTCCTGCAAGGCGCGTATTCATGTTCACTAAGGAAGAATAACCAAGCGTATTGGTGCCCATACACACCTTGGAGATGCAGCCAACGTTGAAGTGATGACAGCCCTGACGGACTTGAGAAATCGTGCCGTTCAAACGCAAGACCAAACCGCACAAGTGATAGCCGCAGCCACCGAAAATTTATCGCAAGCTGGACAAGGTGCTCTGCCGAACATGCCCAACTTGAAAAGGATGGTACAGAGGACACTTATATAGGACGTCCGAATCGCCGTGGGTTAAGACGTGCTTCTACATTTCCAATTGAATTGTGGAATTTACATGACCGTCTCATAAATGGTGAAGACCGCACCAACAATGTTGTCGAGGCATGGCATCGTTCTGTCCAAGTCACACTAGGTGAAATTCGGCCTTCGATATGGAAATTTTTTAAAGGACTTACTCGATCGCAAAAACTTAGAGACACTGAAATTGAAGGACTCTTGGCTGGAAATCCCCCCCTCCTCCCCCCGACGTCGCCCCCGATATGAACTTTTAAATGAGAGGATCGAAACTATCGTGAATGATTACTACGAGGACTAGCACACAACTTCTGAAGAGACAGCACGATCTGAGGAGTATCAGTTTTTGTATCTGTGAGTATCAGTAATTTCAGTTTTTGTACATAAGTTTCTTCAATATAGGTATCATTTGTTATTACATATAATCTAATGTATCATTCGGTATGAATCATGTTTTAGATATTATATAGTGTTCAAATGAGGTTTCATGATTAAATTTTTAAAAACAATCTTTCTTTATTTTTGCCTATTTTTGCCTTTGATCTCTGAGATACGGTCGAGTGAAAAAACTGCGAGGATTACTTTACTCATTTGGCAAACTGTCTGACCACGCTAACCCAACTTGTGGTAGTTTGCCTCCTTTAATCTCTGAATAGATGCGGTCGAGTAAAAAGCTGTATAAGCTTTGTATTAGCTTCTTCATTTTGAGGCAAATTTGGTTTTTTCATTGACAAAATGATAATAGTACTAACGTGCTAAATTATCAATCTCTAGGCTATGCTTCCTATTATCCTATTCCTAATTTAATATACATTGGCGGCGAAATGGTTTGCGGCGAAAAGGTTGGCGGCGAACTGTCGCCGCGACGAACTGGCTCTGCGGCGAACTGACACGCGGCGAACTGTCCGCGGCGAACTGTCGCGCGGCGAACTGGCGGCGGCGAACTGTCGTAGACCCCCTGCGAACACTCCCAAATTCGAAGTCTGGTTTTAGCTGAAAATAAAGATTTGAACTAAATTCTTAACCAAAGGAAAGTCAAAGAGGTATTGCTTCCACCAACAGTAACGATAAATAAAGCTAAAAGTGTAAAATCCCTTCATTCACAAATAATTCCTGCTGAAATTTTTAAACCCACTATCCCAGGCTCGATTCTGTTTATTCCGACACTTCCAGGCGTGCAGTAAATCGGTGTTTAAAACCAGGGATTGTTTTTCCTGTGGAGGAAAACCTTTGGTTCAACTGTTTTCGAATTTTGAGAGTGTAAAGAGAAGTTCCACATTCTCTGAATAATATTTGGGAAAGGGTGGAATATATTCGTCTGAGAAATAAAAGAACTCTGGTGTGGGGGCAGTTTTTTCTTAGACGCAAGCTTTGGAGAATCGTAAATAGGATTTGTTTCGTCAAATTAAGAAGAGCTTGTATATATATATATATATATATATATATATATATATATTATATATATATATATATATATATATTACATACATATATATATATATATATATATATATATATATATATACATATTATATATATATATATATATATATATATATATATATATATATATATATATATATATATACACACACATATACATATATTTTATATATATACATATATATATATACTATATATTCTATATATATATGGATATATATATATATATATATATATATATATATATATATTATATATAGATATATATATCATGCCTACGCATTATGACTGCATAAATGTACCTAGGATTTCCTAATCATTTATAAGCCAACATTAAAATGTTTACGTTTAAAACTTAATGCGGGGTAGAAACGAACCCCCAGATTCACCATGAATTGGTTGAAGCAGGAACACCTCTCTCTCTCTCTCTCTCTCTCCTCTCTCTCTCTCTCTCTCTCTCTCTCTCGTTTTCATCAAGGGATGAACTAAAAGAGATAAATATTTAAAAGGTGTTCAGTAGAGTAACTGTAAGTACGTGTCTGCCCATAGGCCTACATGTATACATATAACGAGCACACACTCCTTCGAATTGTACTGTGAATTTACGGGATTATTTATATATATAAATATATAAATAATATAGGCTATATGTATAACAATGACACCTTTTTGGTACCAACACAAAATAAAAATAAAATAAAATATAAAAATAAATACACAAAAACTATAATATGAAAATCGTCATCGAGTTATATTTTAAGGCTTTCATTAGTTACTCTGTATTACGAGGTTTATGAACAATATATGACAAATTATATGAAAAAAAAAGGAAACATTTTTCACCTATGAGCAGTTTAGTACACACAAATATGTGTGTATATGTAACCGCCTTAAATAAGACTTTAAATCAAAATCCACCACATGCCCCATGAATTTACGAGACGAATGTTTAATCATACAATATTTCGTATCGCTTTAATTCGACTAAAGAATAATTTCAACGTGAAAATTCATCCAACTATCAATCAAATGCCGAATTTAATTGCATTCCTAGATTTTTTTTTTTTTTTTTTTTTTTAACTAGTTCCGATGTCGGTCATCAACCTTGGCGTGTTGTTATGCCACGTGAAAGGCCAATCCGTCCAAGAAGAGTTATTCCGAATATTTGAGAAGAATCTCTCTGGAAATCACCAGACTTGAAAAGCCAATTTTAACGCTTCTAGGTCGATGATTTGTGGGAATGAGCGATGGCAACAGGAAATGGTATCACCATTTAAGTGAGAACGAGTCTTCACACACACACACACACACACACACAGAATGGGAATGGTGAAAATCTAAGGAGAGGACAAACTGCAGAATGAGATGAACGTCAGGAAATGTGAATGAAATGAGAAGAGCGAATGACAAAAAATGAAATAAAGTGAACAATAATAACAAGGAATGCATAAAAAATTACATTAGTCTTATCTCCTTGTCAGGCAACACATAAAGAGACATGGCGTCACTAAAATATAACGACGTCGCCACAAATTAATAGGGTGTCTACGTGTCTGCGGTGTGAGATATTGTTTTCCTAAAGTAATAATTCAGTGGTCGAGTTGTCTTTGGTTAAATGTTAGTGAGGGATATCATGAAAATATTTTTTACCCTCGTTTGATTAACCTCAACTGATTATAGTATCAGAGAAATTGGGGATGATCAATAGATACAGTTTAAATGATCACAGACATGAGAGAGAGAGAGGAGAGAGAGAGAGAGAGAGAGAGAGAGAGAGAGAGAAATCTCAGCGCATAAACTAAGATATGCTTCCTTTTCACTCGGGAAAGCGCTCATCAGGTTTCGGGGGTTGTATAAATATAGTGAAAGATTTAAATGGCATTGCCCAGAAGAGAGAGAGAGAGAGAGAGAGAGAGAGAGAGAGAGAGAGAGAGAGAGAGAGAGAGAGAATCACTGGGCTAAAATGAGTCTCTAGTCTCAGTCTTTTGTTGTAGTACTATGTTGCTTTGACTCTTGCAACCCGTTGTTTTCAATTTTGAGTTATCCCCTCTCTCAACGTCACAGACAATACCTTTCTCTTTCCTTTCTTTAACTAATCGTTTCTATTGAATAAACAAATCTCTCTTCTTTATCACCCGGAATTGGAAATGTTTAATAAAAATTCTTTGAAGGAAACTGTTTTCCACTGTCAAATAAAGCTGTATGAGGAATCTAGAATAAAGTTTAAAAACTCACGTGGCCTGACAAAAAGGGTTTAAGCTTCGTTTATCTTCCAGATTATTGCTGATATGTGGTATTGGGTATTGCGTCGTGATATTTCACATCGAGATATTATATGGACAAATTTGAGCACAGACTGGTTTTCATATTACCCCAGAAACAACGAGAAAAATTTAAGCAATAAATTTCATGATATAAAACAAAAACAACAAGGTAGGTCACTTCGTATAAAAAATTAAAGTATTCTCTAATTATTAAAATGTTTATAAATAATCAACAGTGCACTTAAGGCAAGAAAAGTTCTTTCATAATACAATGTGGCAGCTGTCAACTTATCATATCTTTACAGTAGTCAATTTTCTCGCTTTACCATCGCCAAAAACTCTTTAATGATAAATCATTTGATTTATAGTGATGGACCTGGGATCGAGAAAGTCATTAGGTCACCCCTCACGAGGGGTCTAAGAACAAAAACCCCTCTCTATCGCGTTCAACTCCTAATCATGTCTGTTAATTAACTTGTCATTAATTGCCAATCACTATAGGCGAGTATAGCAATCAGTTATACTTAACCCCATTACCTGTGGTGCATCTTGAGAGAGAGAGAGAGAGAGAGAGAGAGAGAGAAGAGAGATTCATACATATAATAAATATTACTCTCACAGACGCTTTTCTTCATTGTATATATTAAGATGGGACTTTAAACATATTATATATTATATATATATTACTAGAATATATATATTATAAATATATATATATAATATATATATATATTATTATATATTATTATAGCACCCACGTTAACTCACCATACGGTAGCATGAAACTGAACTTACTTTTAATTCCTCAAATTCTGTTGCAATGGCTATCGATTTTCATCCCTTAACTCTGCTTTTTGGGTATACAACTGGACAAGACCTCAAGAATTCAAGAGGAATGCTGTTTCAGGATTCAAGCTTTTCTTGGGAATCTAGCTGACGATGTCTTGGAGTTCCTTTTTTATGAGGTTCCATGAATTTTCATAAAAGTTAACACAAGGAATACCGACTTCCCGTTCATTTATAATAGTCTAGGGGCAATTAGCAAAACCAGTCTTTCACAAAGACCTTCTGACACGAGTACCGCCAGCGAGACGGTCATTTATTAACTCAAAATAAGCAGATCTGTCTATTTTACATTTGCTAGAATAGTAATAGTAATGAACCTACCAAGATCCCTATTGCTACTGGAACCCCAAATTATTAAACAAAATTCCGGGCACTTGGTCTATCACACGTTACAATGAAGACTGGAGTCACTGAATTGTCTGACTTTAACAATGCCACTTGTCCGTATCCCACTACAAATATTTTTTGGTAAACTAAACCTTATCTTAATGTACATAAAGTTCAGAATTGTTTTCTCCATAAATTTCTGTATCCAACGCAGCTCGGTGTGAGAGTTTACGCCATGCTAGTTGCCAACTTGCTTGGCAACTGTCCGTTGCTAACACAGTAAATTTTAATTCCTTTAGCATTTCAATAACAATGCTATACAAAGGTATGACTAGCAAAAAGCAAAGGAAAGGGACGCAATGAAAACTGGCAAATTTCAATGTATCATGGTCAATTGGCAATATTGAAAGGCCATGTGCGTTACCCTCGCTCTGCTCTGGGCTAAAGGTGGCACTACTTTCTTCGGCGGACAATTCAAACTGACCCATGACATATCCGTCTTAATTTTTGTGGATTGTTTTGTTAGTTATTAGAGTCAATTTCTGGTGATATCAGTATCATACGAGAATTTTGCAATCCGATTTAGAATCTAAGACTTACTACACAATTTAATAAGACTATAGAAATAATACATAACAAATCAAAAAGAGCTGGAATCGTTTAATCAGAGTTTGACTTTAATCGCCATCGCCATCGCATCAAGTCGTTGAGGTCGAGGAGTAATTTATCCCATATTCGCCCTCGAATCTAAGTAGTCCTTCCCTTCCGCTTTATTCTGTATGACATTCTACGGAGGCAGATGTAACTGGGTTTTTTGGGTTTTGGGGGGTTTCCAATAAACTGGCCTTCAGTTTAGTATTACTGGTGTGTTCGTTGAAGTGGAAGGAAACGAGAAACCGACACTGAAAATTCAGCGAGCGTAAACCCAAGATGTAAGACGTGACAAGGTGCCCTCATTGGCAGCCGCTGGACAATCCAGTACCCCAGTACCTTCTTTCCTTCGCACGTGTCGACGGGTAGACGGGAGTTTTCACGAATTTGTGACAATTCACGAGTGTTTTAGAATTTAGTAAGTTATTGCCATGGTGATGTGAGCTTTTTAACCATTTCCCTAAAGATCCCGAAATGCAGGCCTGTACCAAGGGGGGTGTCGAACGAACACCAACCAACCCCCCTCCAAAAAAAAAATTCTGGAAGTCCATATTTTTAAGTATTTCATCTTGTAAATGCCTGTATATGTGTAAGTGTTTACATAATAAAAATATGGAATGTTAGTCCATATATATAAAAGTCTAAAACTAAAGAGGTCGACCAGATGGCTTGCAGGAATGTGATCAGACTAGAGACGCTAAAGATGACGTATACAATAAAGTAGGCTAAGATAACATGCCGTCACCTGTAGTCATTCAATTGTTTATAAACATTAGTCCAAGCTCCCTGCTTGAGACAACTACCCCGACCTATTATTCAAACGGCCTACGTGATCTGTAGCGTGTCTCATTCGATTGTGTGTTCGTATGAAACTATGTCATCTGATAGTATGTTCATATGTTCGAACTACTGTCTGTTCCTTCATAACTTGTAACAGAGATGGTAGACAGGCAGAACAGAGTTAGCTATCGTCATTTAGAAGACCTGTACCTCTTTACCTAAGCTTTATCATGTAGAGGAATAGGATTAGCCATCATCATTGGCAGAAGCGATCAAGCTATCGTCATAGAAGACTTGTACGATCATACCTGATCTTCATCATGTAAAACTTCAGAAGAATATACTATTTTTATACCTTGTGTTTTCTACAAGAACCTCACCGAACCATGAGTTTAACACATCGTCGATAAAGATAATACCGACTTCGTAAGTGATCTACAAAACCCCAGACACTCCATTGAAGATGGAAGTGCAATACCAACCGACTTAGCGTATAGATTATCGCAAGTCTAACATTACCTCATAGGGCGCCTTATCATACAAGGCACAGCAATAATATTTGGTGGCAGCGGACCATGAAGAAAACTCTACAACGTCCCTACGAAGAAAAAAACAGAATAATAAATCATGAAGTCAACGACGACGAAAGCAGCAGATTCTTCAAGCAAACCTAGTATCATCATAGTGAGCGACTTCAGAAAACAACAAGATTCGTCAAGCAACTTAGTATCATCGTTAGTGAATAACTTCAAGAAACAAAACCGACGTGTCCTTTTCCTACGGCAACGGAAGCTTCGTCTCTCATTAGAATCATTCAAGAAAAACATCGTTAGTGAGCGTTTCCGGCACTGCAAGAAACAAACCGAACGCGTCTGCAGCATCGGATTTTCAAGGGCTCGAATCATCGAAACAACGCGCACGGGGGAAACTGAAGCCAAACCAGGTCATCCGCTAAATAGAGAAGGAGGACCAAGGCCGTGTGTCGTTATCGACACCGTGACTTCCCACAAAAGCAAGCTAAGTACAATTTTTTATCATTTGGAGTAACTTTGAGTGTTTCCTTTACAGGTCGAATTTCGTTATTCCTGTGGCTGAAAAGTTACGAGACATTTTCTTAATCTTAATCTTTTTTACTTTTTTACAGAAATTATCTACATCATGAGATTTCGCTACTGCGAGTTTTTATCTTAGTGTCTGTTTCCAGAAGTTCTACTGAAATATCATAATCATATACTATGTTAATTTTATCATTTTGGGTGATTATTAATCCCTTACGTAACAATCATATTAAACAGTGAATATGCGTTTACGCAGTGGACGTCTGTATTTATACAGATGCATGGATAGGGTCGTTAAGCACCGTAGTGATTAGAAAACACACAAAAAACAAGTGGAACACCCGTACAAATCTATATAAATTAGAGGTAACACTATTTCGGGTCTTGACAATAAATGCTCCTTTGCAAAGTCCCGATCGCAGTTTTAGCCTTGAGAGTTTTTTGAGTTATATAAAATATCGAACCTCAATGACTCAAGCTTAACTTTAAAAATATGGCTGGATTGCAAGGAATAACATGTCTGTAAAAAACTTTCATCAGGCTAAATGCGCTGACCAGGATCCCTCACTATTTCAAATTTTAGCAAAGAATGAAGTACAAACAGTTAAGATTGAATGCAGTAGAGATAACTCGTCTTAATTAGTAATCGCTCAGTTCCTAATAGTTCGTCATTCATGCTTTATACGTAACCAGCAACATAATGCTAAAAACACACAATACGTTGCCGATGGTAATAAAGAGAAGGATCCTAATTATTACAAAAAGAAATAGAAACAGTAGCCTTCAGAATCAAACAAGCAAAATCGGTTACTGTGTCACCTAGTCAAGCGGTCAAGGTTAGTTAAATCTGCCGAGTTTTCAAAGCAAAGCAAATTCCACGCAATAAGCGACTCTAGCAGAGTGGGGAAAAGCGATGTTGGTTCATACCAATATCTTTTTGAATTAAAAAAAAAGGATTTTTCCTCTATGAAACACACGACCGTATAAGTAATCAGAGCAGGTTTTCGTTTTAATTTTAATACATTAAGTTATAATAAATACTGGTGGATTAAGCCCAACTGTACGCGCCGTAAAAATTAGAATATCTTGTTTTATTTCTTTAATACACGTAATATCTTGTATTTACGGACTCACCGTCTGTTGTTCGAACTTCCCTAATGAGAAGTCCGGATAAGCAAGCGCTTACAGATACCTCTATAGTTATAAAAAACTTTGATCTGTATGTAGTGTAATTGTAAGATCCATCCAGGGGTATACAAAATATTATCTTACATCCTGCAAAATAAGGCGTGTTTATCAAAGGAAAATCCTATAAACCTTCAAACATAGTAAAATCCGTTTGAACAAAAATGAGACAGTTAATCAAATAATAACTTATATAAAGGAACTATACATTTGTCTCATAAATCGTAACATTGTTCAAATGACCCAACAGAATTCTCCCACAACCGCAGTCGTACTTTGCACGCAAAATCTCGAGAAGCATGCACCCTCGAATGTCTTAGTGCGTGTAAAAAGACTTTTGCTGGGAAATGAAATTTTAATCCTTCCCGACACTCTGAAATATAAACGATTTCCGCGAACAAAGCCCTAAAAGTATACATATCGTGGATACGGAAGTTATAAATATCGCATTTTTTATTGTTGCTAATTTTTAATCACGCCCAACAGTCGTGGGATGAATCTCTCTGATAATCTATCTAAAGTAATATCCGTAAAGTCATTCAAGCAGAGGTGATTCAGCAGAATTTTTTTTTTATTTTCTACCTGAATACCAGGAAGTTTCTCCACTGGCGAGTGATCTCTGGGAGAAAAACGGATGTCATTGAAAACAAAATACGGTCTAAGGACAAACATAAAGCTATTTACGTACCTTCGTATAGATTCTCAATGAAATTTTAAAATAGAGATAAATGACGAAGTTGAAAAATGTTAGTAATAGGAGTCATTAGGAAATCAAATAAGCCCATATAATTTTTCCCTCAAATGTCATGTCATAAAAGATCGGACTTGGCGTATCTGCAGATTACTGTCGCTTAAACAAGGAAACGACTCCCGATAGTTTCCAGTGCCATGTAGCGACGACATCTTACCTCTGTTAGGTTAGAATAAAATTTTTTTTTCACCAGCTTGGACTTACTTTAAAAGCTTTTACCAGATACCATACCTAACAAGTGATTGTACCTCATACTCCGTTTTCAGCCACACTCAGGGGACACTATCAATTTTTTACGTATGCCTCCGGCTTACGTTGCACCCCAATTATAATATAAGTGTTTGGAGACTTTTAGGGGGATAACCTACATGCCTATATGGATTGATCTTTGTAATCTTTTCTAATACCTTAGAAGTACATTCACATAAAGTAGAGCTAGTGCTACAGAGACAAAGACAATAATCTCAGAGTAAAATATCTAAATGTGAGTTTTAAAAACCGAACATGTTTATCTAGGTTTTATGTGTCTGGTCAAGGTCTTAAAAGTAGTCCATGGTAAGGTGTCGGCTATTCATAACTTTCCGGTACTTATTAACGTAAAAGGGGGAGGGGATACAGCACTTTTGCGCTGTAGTGGGTATTACAATCGTATGTAAATATGTTTAACTCTTCAATCATGACAGCTCCTTTTAACAGATCTTACGAAGAAGAGCGTAGATTTATTATGGTCTGAAAAGCATCAACAGGCGTTTGATATCTTAAAAGCGGAAAATGCAGCTTACCTAACTTAAAAATCCCTGATTTAAATAAGGAATTTTTTTTTTTTTTTTTTTTTTATTGCAACAGACGCCTCAGACCAAGGGGTAAGTAAGAGGATACTACTTCAGTAATATGATAAACAGTTCTTCCCTATAGCTTTTTATTCACGTAAACTAAAGCCCTTTGAAAGTGAATATGCAGTAATAGGCAAGGAAGGGCTAGGTATCTTTAACACTAGTACATTTTAAGTTCATAATCTATGGCTATCCTGATAAAGTCCTTACTGAACATGAGTCCTTTACCGAGTTTTTTCAAAGGCTTTAATCACAGTCCAAAAGGAACTCGGTGACAAATGATCATTCAGGTCTTTGGAGCCAAGATAAGATATCTACCTGGGAAAGCAAATATCATAGCTGACGCATATCCCGCAATCCCGCACCATACCGCAAAGAACCATTAATTAGACTAAAAAATATAGAAACATCCGTACCTATTGTTTAAAACCGTATCTAAACAAGAAAATTCCTTAACCCAAGAGATCGCGAGCATTGAATATCTGGGTTGGACGCGCAGACTGTTACAAACTGAACAAAGCAAGAGTCAACAGACAATAAACCCAAACAATAAACACTTCGAACGGAAACAGAGTCAGCAGCAATAAACACCAAAAACAATAAACACTTCGAAACGGAAACAGGGTCAGCGGCTAGAAACCAATAAACACTTCGAGGCAGAAACCCTAAAGCAAAAGTATACTTAAGGTATGTGTATCAGAATAATGTAATCAAATGTAGTATTATATGTAGTCCGTGACGAGGGAAAACCCGAAGAACACAGCAGATGACTAAACGACCAGATAGTAATAATAATCTCTTTCATACCAATCGTCATAAACTGGTTGCATTCCGTCATCCAGGGTTCCATAGTATGTCACAGAAAGCCAAATCACTATTTTACTGGCCTACAATGCTTACAGATATAAAAAGCACATAAACTAATGTAACATGTGTCATGAAAACAAGGGATACACTAAGACACCTGTCAGTTAGAGGGGCCTATCCTGT
>NC_061105.1:39474423-39496923 GCF_015104395.2 Macrobrachium nipponense
CAACGGGACCACGGCTTTACGTGACTTCCGAACCACGTCGGGATTAAACTTGAATTACCAGAAACACATCTCTAACTCCTCAGTGGAGTGCCCGAGAATCTCATGGCATCATTTGAAGCGGAGTGAACAGCAGAGATCAATTTATTTATAGACCCAAATGGAATGAAAACGATTGCAGGAAAATACATCCGATGAACGTGACTCGGAAATGTAAATAAATGTCAGCGCTGGGATTTTCTGACTGCTTGTAGGAGGACTTGCTAAATGTGATAAATGCAACAACTGCAATATCTATTGCGGCTCCCTTCTTCTCTGTGGCAACAAATATGACTGAATTCACAGGAGATCCGAACTTGTATAAAGGATTCATATCAACCAATAGTTTTTACTTTATGGACAGCAAATAACAGAGGAACCAGTCAGGAATCTAATGTAAAAGAAATAGAGGCAAAAAAATTCTAACGATATCTACATATATATATATATTATACATATATATATATATATATATATATATATATATATAAGTAAATATATATATATATATATATATATATATATATATATATATATATATATATATATATATATATATATATATATACACTCGAGCAATTCAATTTCTATCAGGATTTCGATCGCCATCTATCGAGGCTAACAAACACTAAGCTGAAAACCCCAGTCGTATTTTTTGGGAATTTTGATGAAATCACCAGACTGAAAAACGTATATTTGTTTTTTTTTAATTTATTCAAAATGCTGTAGGTTTCTCTTCGCGAGCCTATGTTGATAGATGTTTGTGGATTTTTCTCACAGCCTTTACCTCAAAACGATTCCCATTGACGAACAAAAAATATATATATATTTTGTATATATGCCGTAAGGGACAAAAAAGTATTTCTGTTGAAATACTATTTGTCTCCCTCCTTTTTCTTACTATACTTACCGTTGTTCTCCAAAGTCTGTTTGTGTGTTTGTGTGTGTGTGTGTGTGTGTGTGTGTGTGTTGTGTGTGTGTGTTCTCAGTGATGGAAGTTCTTACGGAAACTGCAAAAAAAAAAAACATTTGAAAAAAAAAACAGGTTAAGGAGAGAGAGAGAGAGGAGAGAGAGAGAGATGGAGAGAGAGGAGAGAGAGAGAGAGAGAGACCTGATGGACAAGCAGTCTCGCTCAATACCTTTATCCCGGCGACTTCAACCCTTAGCTAATTTCAGTATTCTTTTTCAATTGCCGGAAATAATGGCGACAAAGAAAGCGAAACAAGGACAAACTTATTGACATCCAAATCCCTTCCAAGAATTGCTTTCTAACTTGAGAACAAGTTTAAGATGAATTTTGTGTGAATCCTAACTTTCATTTTTTGGAGGGAAATTAACATTACCTTAATTAAGCAAAAGTTCTTCAAAGCTCAAGATCTTCTAGTACTTCTGCCATAAAATCCAAAATATCTACAGCATATGGCAATAACATTCAGTGAAAAAATGATAACTACTTTAACTGAAGGAGAATTTATTTGTAATGATGTACATAAACTTTAAAGTAACCAATTCGAAGTCTGGTTTTAGCTGAAATAAAGATTTGGACTAAATACTTAACCAAAGGATTAAAAATTCCAAGAGGTATTGCTTCCACCAACAGTAAACGATAAATAGAGCAAAAAGTGTAAAATCCCTTCACTCACAAATAAATCCTGCTGAAATTTTCAACCCACTATCCCAGGCTCGATTCTGTCATTATTACGACACTTCCAGGTGTGCAGTAAATCGGAGTTTAAAACCAGGGATTGTTTTTCCTGTGGAGGAAAACCTTTGGTTCAACTGTTTTTTCGAATTTTGAGATTGTAAAGGGAATTGTTCCACATTCTCTGAATTAAATTTGGGAAATGGTGGAATATATTCGTCTGAGAAATAAAAGAACTCTGGTGTGGTGGCAGGTTTTTTTTTAGACGCAAGCTTTGGAGAATCATAAACAGGTGGATTTGTTTCGTCAAATGAAGAAGAGCTTGTATATAGTGTTTGTATGTGTGTGTGTATGTATATATAATATATATATATACACACACACACACACAAATACACACACACACACACACACACACACACACACACACACACACACACACACACACACATATATATATATAGTATATATATATATATATATATATATATATATATATATATATATATCATGCCTACGCATTATGACTGCATAAATGTACCTAGGATTTCCTAATCATTTATAAGCCAACATTAAAATGTTTACGTTTAAAACTTAATGAGGGGTTGAAACGAACCGCCAAATTCACCATGAATTGGTTGAAGCAGGAACACTTCTCTCTCTCTCACTCTCTCTCCTCGTTTTCATCAAGTGATGAATTAAAAGTGAAAATATATTTAAAAGCTGCTCAGTAGAGTTACTGTAAGTTCGTGTCTGCGCATAGGCCTACATGTGTACATATAACAGCACACACTCCTACGAACTGTGCTGTGAATTTACGGGATTATTATATATATATATATATATATATATATATGTATATAATATATATATATATATATATTATATATATATAATCAAACGTGAAAGAAAAGCACACGTATGTCAGCTGGGTTCCTGTGGACACCTACTTCGAAGAGAACTCTGAGAAGGGAGGCTGGGGTCGAGTAAATGATTCATGGAAGATAGAGAGCAGGAAAGAAAAACAGAGGTCTTTGCGTCACACGGCATGTTTTCCTTCTCGTGTAGGCTATATGTATAACAATAACACCTTTTTGGTACCAAACACAAAATAAAAATATCAATTTTTACTTTTATGTTATGATAATAATTCTCAATTACAACTGATAAAATTAAATGAAAAACTTGCCATTTCTTGCCTTAAAATAAAATATTATAAAAAAATAAATACACAAAGACTAAACATGAAAATCGTCATCGAGTTATATTTTAAGGCTTTAATAGTTACTCTGTATTACGAGGTTTATGAACAAGATATGACAAATTATATGAAAAAAAAAGGAAACATTTTTCACCTATGAGCAATTTAGTACACACAAATATGCGTGTGTGTTGCTGTGTGCGTGTGTGTATATATAACCGCCTTAAATAAGGCTTTAAATCAAAATCCACCACATGTTCCATGAATTTACAAGACGAATGTTAAACCATAGCATATTTCGTAACGCTTTAAATTCGACTAAATAATAATTTCAACGTGAAAATTCATCCGACTATCAATCAAATACCGAATTTAATTGCATTCCTAGATTTTTTTTTCAACTAGTTCCGATGTCGGTCATCAACCTTGGCGTGTTATGCCACGTGAAAGGCCATTCCGTCCAAGGAGAATTATTCCGAATATTTGTGAAGAATCTCTCTGGAAATCACTAGACTTGAAAAGCCAATTTTAACGCTTCTAGATCGATGAATTGTGAGAATGAGCGATGGCAACAGGAAGGGTATCACCGTTTAAGTGAGAACGAGTCTTCACAGAGAGAGAGAGAGAGAGAGAGAGAGGAGAGAGAGAGAGAGAGTAGGAATGGTGAAAATCTAAGGAGGAGGCAAACTGAAGAATGAGATGAGCGCCAGAAAATGTGAATGAAATGAGAAGAGAGAATGACAAAAAATGAAATAAAGTGAACAATAATAACAAGGAATGAATAAAAAAATACATTAGTCTTATCTCCTTGCCAGGCAACACATAAAGAGACAAGGCGTCACTAAATATAACGACGTCGCCAGAAATTAATATGGTGTCATAACGTGTCTGCGGTGTGAGATATTGTTTTCCTAGTGTATAATTCAGTGGTCGAGTTGTCTTTGATGTTTATGGCCATTGAGAGAATACGTTCTTTGGTTAAATGTTAGTGAGGGATATCATGAAAATATTTTTATCCTCGTTTGATTAACCTCAACTGATTATGGTATCAGAGAAACTGAGGATGATCAATAGATACAGTTTAAATGATCACAGACATGAGAGAGAGAGAGAGAGAGAGAGAGAGAGAGAGAGAGAGAGAGAGAGAGAGAAATCTCAGTGTAAAAACTATGCTTCCTTTTCTCTCGGGAAAGCACTCATCAGGTTTCGGCGGTTGTATAAATATAGTGAAAGATTTAAATGGCATTGCCACAAGAGAGAGAGAGAGAGAGAGAGAAGAGAGAGAGAGAGAGAGAGAGAAGAGAATCACTGGGCTAAAATGAGTCTCTAGTCTCAGTCTTTTATTGTAGTACTATGTTGCTTTGACTCTTCCAACCCGTTGTTTTCAGTTTTGAGATATCCCCTCTCTCAACATCACAGACAATACCTTTCTCTTTCCTTTCTTTAACTAATCGTTCCTATTGAATAAACAAATCTCTCTTCATTATCACCCGGAATTGGAAATGTTTAATACAATTCTTTGAAGGTAACTGTTTTCCACTGTCAAATAAAGCTGTATGAGGAATCTAGAATAAAGTTTAAAAACTCACGTGGTCTGACAAAAAGGGTTTAAGCTTCGTTTATCTTCCAGATTATTGCTGATATGTGGTATTAGGTATTGCGTCGTGATATTTCACATCGAGATATTATATGGACAAATTTGAGCACAGACTGGTTTGCATATTGCCCCAGAAACAACGAGAAAAATTTAAGCAATAAATTTCATGATATAAAACAAAAGCAACAACAAGGTAGGTCACTTCTCATAAAAAATTAAAGTATTCTCTAATTATTCAAATGTTTATAAATAATCTCAGTGCACTGAAGGCAAGAAAAGTTCTTTCATAATACAATGTGGCAGCTGTCAACTTATCACATCTTTACAACAGTCAGTTTTCTCACTTTATCATTGTCAAAAACTCTTCAATGATAAATCATTTGATTTTATAGTGATGGACCTGGGATCGAGATAAGTCATTAGGTCACCCCTCACGAGGGGTCTAAGAACAAAAATCCCTCTCTCATCGCGCTCAACTCCTAATTATGTCTGTTAATTAACTTGTCATTAATTGCCTTTCACTATAGGCGAGTGGAGCAATCGGTTATACTTAACCCCATTACCTGTGGTGCATCTTGAGAGAGAGAGAGAGAGAGAGAGAGAGAGAGAGAGAGAGAGAGAGAGAGAGAGATTCATACATATAATAAATATTACTCTCACAGACGCTTTTCTTCATTGTATGTATTAAGATGGGACTTTAACATATTATATATATATATATATATATATTAATATATATATATATATATATATATAATATATACACACGTTTAACCTACACCATAACGGTAGCATGAAACTGAACTTACTTTTAATTCCTCAAATTCTGTTGCAATGGCTATCGATTTTCATCCCTTAACTCTGCTTTTTGGGTATACAACTGGACAAGACCTCAAGAATTCAAGAGGAATGCTGTTTCAGGATTCAAGCTTTTCTTGGGAATCTAGCTGACGATGTCTTGGAGTTCCTTTTTTATGAGGTTCCATGAATTTTCATAAAAGTTAACACAAGGAATACCGACTTCCCGTTCATTTATAATAGTCTAGGGGCAATTAGCAAAACCAGTCTTTCACAAAGACCTTCTGACACGAGTACCGCCAGCGAGACGGTCATTTATTAATTCAAAATAAGCAGATCTGTCTATTTTACATTTGCTAGAATAGTAATAGTAATGAACCTACCAAGACCCCTATTGCTACTGGAACCCCAAATTATTAAACAAAATTCCGGGCACTTGGTCTATCACACGTTACAATGAAGACTGGAGTCACTGAATTGTCTGACTTTAACAATGCCACTTGTCCGTATCCCACTACAAATATTTTTTGGTAAACTAAACCTTATCTTAATGTACATAAAGTTCAGAATTGTTTTCTCCATAAATTTCTGTATCCAACGCAGCTCGGTGTGAGAGTTTACGCCATGCTAGTTGCCAACTTGCTTGGCAACTGTCCGTGCTAACACAGTAAATTTTAATTCCTTTAGCATTTCAATAACAATGCTATACAAAGGTATGACTAGCAAAAAGCAAAGGAAAGGGACGCAATGAAAACTGGCAAATTTCAAAGTATCATGGTCAATTGGCAATATTGAAAGGCCATGTGCGTTACCCTTGCTCTGCTCTGGGCTAAAGGTGGCACTACTTTCTTCGGCGGACAATTCAAACTGACCCATGACATATCCGTCTTAATTTTTGTGGATTGTTTTGTTAGTTATTAGAGTCAATTTCTGGTGATATCAGTATCATACGAGAGTTTTGCAATCCGATTCAGAATCTAAGACTTACTACACAATTTAATAAGACTATAGAAATAATACATAACAAATCAAAAAGAGCTGGAATCGTTTAATCAGAGTTTGACTTTAATCGCCATCGCCATCGCATCAAGTCGTTGAGGTCGAGGAGTAATTTATCCCATATTCGCCCTCGATTCTAATTAGTCTTCCCTTCCGCTTTATTCTGTATGACATTCTACGGAGGCAGATGTAACTGGGTGTCAATAACTGGCCTTCAGTTTAGTATTACTGGTGTGTTCGTTGAAGTGGAAGGAAACGAGAAACCGACACTGAAAATTCAGCGAGCGTAAACCCAAGATGTAAGACGTGACAAGGTGCCCTCATTGGCAGCCGCTGGACAATCCAGTACCCCAGTACCTTCTTTCCTTCGCACGTGTCGACGGGTAGACGGGAGTTTTCACGAATTTGTGACAATTCACGAGTGTTTTAGAATTTAGTAAGTTATTGCCATGGTGATGTGAGCTTTTTAACCATTTCCCTAAAGATCCCGAAATGCAGGCCTGTACCAAGGGGGGTGTCGAACGAACACCAACCAACCCCCCTCCAAAAAAAAAATTCTGGAAGTCCATATTTTTAAGTATTTCATCTTGTAAATGCCTGTATATGCACTGACATTTATGGAAGAAAAGGGCCAGTTTTGGGGAAAACGACCCCCCACCACCCATAAAAGAAATAAAAAAAAAAATCTGGGTACGGGTAGTAGGGGAATATCAGAAGCGACCATATAGGTTAACACGAAAAATGGTAGGTGTGTATTAAATTCATTTTCGACAAAGCGAATATGCAAGAAACCTCAGATATGAATTGCTTAACTACTGCTTTGCAAATGCAAGAAAATTGAGGGATGGTTAAGAGTGATAAGATAGACCTATGTATAGTAAATTAAGAATACCTGCAAAGGGGATATACTAGCCAACATGAGACAGATAGAGAGACACGAAGATTTTATTGAAATTATTTTCATGTGCATGAACTAGGCATAATATTTGTTGGGCAAAGGAAGGGGACAGTTATTTTAGAGAGCGAGAGAGAAAGAGAGCTTTTAGCATAGCTGTATGAAACGGGTTTATACGGGTAATTCTAACCAATAAAGAGCATAATTATACAGTATGTATCTTCCATTCGATTCGTAATGCATATAAGTTATGCTCACTATTTAATGTTGACAAAATTATAACTAGGCCTAAACCTACTTAAGTTTGTTGAGTATAACTTCACAGAGAATGTGCTTTTCAGCACGAAATGGAGAGGGCAAAGTTTTGTTAGAATTGTTTTCCTTTATGTTAAATAGCCAGTTATTTGTTTGGTAAACGAAGGGAAAAGTTTTAGAGAGAGAGAGCGAGATTTTCTTGCACATAAATAAGTCTACTTTTATCATGGTGTTAAGAAGATGGAAATAATAGTTTATATATATACATATATATATATATATATATATATATATATATATAAATTATATATATATATATATATATATATATATATATATATATATATATATATATATAGAGATGAGATGATGAGAGAGAGAGAGAGAGAGAGAGAGAGAGAGAGAGAGGAGGGGTTGGAAATTTATTGATTTTTTTTTCCATATGAATAGGCCTTTTGCAGTTTTTTATGTAAGAATGTCTGAATGATACAACATACTGTATATATATATATATATATATATATATATATATATATATCTATATATATATATATATATATATATAAAATCAATGCTTGTATGCTTGTATGTTTCAGCGTTATAGAAATTCGAACCGCTTGAACCGACCTATACAAAATTTGAGAGGAAGCCATCATTTGGGCCATCTTATAACATAATAGGTAGATTTTAAACCCATACTCCTTCCCCATCTCCTCCCCTCCCCCTCCCTCACATCCACCCCCTCCCCTCCCCTTCTCCTCCCCCTCCCTCATATCCCTTCCCCCTTCCCTTTGTAACTTACTACCATACCTCATGTTAAGTACTCGAAACCGTAGAAATATATAACTTAACTTCTTTTCTTTCCTGTGATTATTAATTCTGTGTCAAGGTTTGTGTTTAGGTATAGTGAGAATACGTCTAGGTTTAGTGCGTTGGATGGTTTTTTAGGTTTAGTTGGGGTGCATTTAGGTTTAGTGAGGAGTGTGTTTAGGTTAAGTTGGGGTGAATTTAGGTTTAGTGGGAAGGGTGTTTATGTTTAGCTGAGGATGTTTGGTGGGAGGGTTATATAGGTTGAGTGGTGGATGTGTTTAGGTTTAGTGGGGTGTGCACTATGTTAAAAAGGGGGTTCAGGTTTAGAGGAGGTGCATTTAGGTTTAGTGGGTGTGAGTGTTTACGCTCAGTCGGAGGGTGTGGTTACACTTGGTGGGAGGGGTGCTTAGGTTTAGTGGTCGGTGTGTTTAGGTTTACAGGGAGGATGTTTTTAGGTTTAGTGGTAGGTGTGTTTTGGTTTAGTTAGGATTTTCAGTTAAGTGGGGGCGTGTATAGGTTTAGTGAGTACAATCTCAACATTGCTATTACCATTGACAGATTGTAAATGCCATTTGTGAATTTTACGCAATTACGATTTACGATTTTGTAAGTGAGTGTTTCTGTATACTATACATATATATAATATATATATATATTAATATATAATATATATATATATATATGGTATATATATATATATATATGTATATATATATACATACTATATATATATATATATATATCTATATATATATATATATATATGGTTATACATATACATATAATAATAAATATATATATATATATATCTATATATATATATATATATATATAATATATATATATATATATACTATTGTATGTGTTTTATCTTTATTTTCTTATAAGAGGTTTGTTAGTCAAACCTCTTATAAGAAAATATTACGACTGTAAGTACTCATTGTACTGTAACTATTCCAGATTCACTTCTTTTGTAGTAAGAAAATCTTCAAAATGATCCCGGTTCCGTTTAAACTCAGTCGATCTTTACTTAATTCTTCGGGTAGTTAAACTAAATTAAAGAAAACGAAATTGAGATTCATCTTACAGAATCATCCAATCCTCCTTACAGTTGCGGGAAACAGACCCAGTTAGTTACCAGCGAAAACTAATACGGCGATGCGTTAGTCAGTTTATCTGGTGCAATGTGATGTAATCTGTCCTGCTACAACGGAATTAAGATTACTAGTCCAGCATCCATTTCAGGACAGTGGCTGGTATCATTTTCGCTTACCTGTTCCAAGACATTTACTCTAGTACTTCTGCTAATAATGATAATAACAATAATAATAATAATAATAATAATAATAATAATAATAATAATAATAATAAGATATAATGCAAGAACAGAAATCAGCTTACCGAAGTAAAATATTGAATAAAATCAACTACACTGCAGAGGGCAAATCCGAACAGTTCCGACTAAATCCGGTGCAAATGGAGATTAGCAGAGGGACTTAACGATGAAAAAGAAAGCGGTTTAAATGTTTCTCGCTATCACGACCTATTGGACAAATTGGCTTTTCTCGTTACGGTTACCATGGCAAGGCTGACTTAACAGTTAGGAAATATATATTGAATGAATGAATAACCTTTGATAAGACAGAGCTTCTGTGTTGTTTTATGGCCATGTTTAGCGATTCATAAAAATTGTCAAGTGATTCTTAAGGATTTTGAGCTCAAAGGAGCGGGAGGGTCTGACCTTCTCTTTTCACTACCAGTATACTGTACGGTATTGTTCCTTATCTATTCTGAATTAGTAGGTCGATGTATCAGTTTCACTCAGTTACACTTATATGAACGGATTTTGAAGGGATAGAACGTGTTTAGTGACCCGTAAATATTGTCACATAATTCTTAAATATTCTCAGAGTAGAAAGTGGGGGGGGGGGGGGGGGGGGGGTGGGGGGGGGGGGGGGGGGGGGGGGGGGGGGGGGGGGGGGGGGGGGGGGTAGATGTGAGTCTACTATAGTAGACTCACATCTACCGTGCATTTGATGTCTAGACCAGTCCCATACGACGATTCTGATTGCTGTTGATAAGCTAATCACAGGGCTGGAATCTCTCAGTCTCTCGGGAGAGTTCACGTATGCAAGAGGTATGTTCCACCTCTGCTGAAAGACGTAGCCCTCAGGAGAGGTGGAACATAGATCCTAGAACCCACCCATGAAAACTCTCGAGGGAGACTGAGAGTTTCCAGCCCTGTGATTGGCTTATCAACACCAATCCATGGAGCGTCGTAAGGGACTGGCCAAGACATCAGATGCACGGTTGATGTGAATCTACTGTAGTCCTATATCGATGCCCTTCTTTTACACACGTGACCGCAGGTTTTGCTTTGTCGTAAACGAGTTCCAGTTGTTAGAACAATCACGTTTTCCATGTAATGTAGAGGCCGGCGGAAAGGGAAACAACATAATACCATTATACTTAGCCCTAGCCTGACGGGAGACCTAGGAGAGAATGGGAAGTAGGAAAGAAAAAAAAAAGGTCTGGCAGACCTCCAAGGGTGAGGAGATACATTTGCCTCTTGATAAAGGGCAGACCATAGTAAAGCTTTCAACGCATTATTTAAAAAAAAGGCAATACCTTATATGAAAATTGATAATAAGATTTCTTTGGTCATGATTTATCAAGAACCTTAAATCCTCTCTGCCATGCACTCTCGGAGTGTGGAATGCTCTCCCATCTTCTGTTAATCCCCGAGTCACTGAATCTGTCTATTCTTAATTTCAGGATTACTAGCATTAAGAACTGGAGGTCACTATGTACATGGTCTTAACGAGTTGTTCATTAATTATACTTTGTTTTTTTTTTAAAGATTTAATTCCTTTCCGTTTTCACCTCTCTCTCTCTCTCTCTCTCTCTCTCTCTCTCTCTCTTGAAGGCCATATTCAATCCTCCACACATTATTCACTTTCAATTCTTCCAGAAGATACGCATTTTCAATTCATAATGAGAATTGTTAATGAATTCGTGCCAGAAGCATTGAATATTCTGTACTTGAATATTTTCCCATGTATGGAGGGATCGTGTTTCTTAATGGATCGTGTATGTAATTATCTCTCTCTCTCTCTCCTCTCTCTCTCTCCTCCGTCTCTCTCTCTCTCTCTCTCTTTCTATATATATATATTAATATATATATATATATATATATAATATATATATATATATATACTATATATATATAATATAGTATAATAATATATATATATATATATATATATATTATATATATTATAATATATGTAAATATATAGTATATATATATATTATATATATATTATATATATATATAATATATATATATATATAATATAGAATAGTATATATATATATATATATATATATATATAATTATTATTGTATGTTGCTACTTTCAAAATGCATATATCCTCTCCTAGGCTGTATGAAATGTATATATAGAGTTTTGCAACAAGCAAAATTTTTCAGATTCCTAGCTAGTTAGGAGTAATAAGATATCTAAAATGTGTGTTCAGATTTCGCATAACATGATTTAAAAGTATATAACGTAGAATGTACAGAAAGAGAGAGATTATCTTTGTCCGTTCGAAACTAGAATTGTTTCCCTATTATGTTAATGCCTTGCGATAAGAGACCCCGAAGTTTCTGCTTTGCTTTCCTAACCTGTCAACACGTTTGATTAGAGGTCTCCGTTGTGTTTGGGATTCCTGTCATCACGTCTGATAGGGACTTTTGCTTCGATCGAATACATGTCTTTGTTGAGCATACTACGTACATGACTCGTTCATAACTCGTTTCATACGCGTACATCTTTGCCGAAACCACGTGTAGATTTCACAATTTTTCTGTAAGGTTGCGTCATATTCGAAGCTTCTAGAAAGAATTGGCATTTCTTCCTCAATGCCCCAAAACGCTTTTTGGTGCCTTACTCCAACTGTCCAGCTTTTGTAAGAAGAGTTTTTCATTGTAACTTAGAACCGCATAGCGTTCAGACCTCCTCTCTCTCTCTGTCTCTCTCTCCCTCGACATACTGGAGATTACATTAACGTAACGTAAATTGGTCACTCATATAGATTTCAGATTTGATATTTCTTAGATTATTTAGTGTTATTTAGCGTTTTTGTGGAATCTGAACAAACATTGTAAAAGTGTGTAATGGCGCCTATTTTTGTGAAATTGTGAATTGTGGTAAATTTTTGAACAAGCTGCAGCGAAAAGAAAATTGGTATACCAAGGTAAAGTGTGTTTATATTTTTATTAGTTGCAACCTAATAGTAACAGTGGTTTTGGTAAAAACTAATAAACTAATGAGTTACAATGGTTTTGGTGAAATTTACAATTTTACAAATTGCAAATTTTTGTGTTTTGTTTCATGTGAAGTGTTTTTTGTTTGTGCATTTATTAATTTTTCTTATTGAAGTGTGTGTCTTTATTTTATATTCTGTGTGATTGATATTTTTTGCAATTTTGGTATTTTCCACATTTTCTGTGTTTTCATTTGCATTCACAATTTAATTAACTTGGTTATTTTCATTACTTAATCATTGCACCTTTAATTGAATTTAACACGTTGTGAATTAATTTGCATTTTACTTAGAATTCTTTTCAAGTTTTTATTATTGTTTATCACTTGTGAAATTAATTTCAAATTTTAAGTATTGCTTAACACTTGAATTTTGATTGAATTAATTTTCTTGAATTTGTGATAAATTAAATTTTTTGATTTAATTTTACTTAATTGATTCAAGATAAGTAACAGTAATTTTCCCTGATATTTTGAATTTCACTTATAAATTTTGAGTTTAAGAAAACAAATCTGATAAGTGCTTGTTTACTGCTAACAGCTCTCTCATTTTTGGAGATATATTTTTTTATATAGATAAATTGTTGTAGATGAATTGTTGTAGACGAATTCACCAGGCTTATTAAACCCTTCAATACCTTACCGGTATGAATTTCGTTGGCTGCCGTGTTAATAATTTTATGGAGTCTTCTAGTAGAGGGAAACGGCTTGACACACACACACACACACACATACACACACACACACACACACACACACACACACACACACATATATATATATATTATATATATATATATTATATATAATATATATATGTGTGTGTGTGTGTGTGTGTGTGTGTGTATATATATATTATATCTATACACACAAAGTTTCTACGTATACTCGTTTCCCCTGAATAGAGGTTATAGGTCTAGGGATTAGCCCCCCTAGGTCTTAGCAGAAAACCACTTAGTATTTAAAAAACGGTGCCTTTTCCCACCCCGTCCCCCACCCCCTTCCCCGTCACCAAGGCTCTGAATCAAACTCCCTCGCTCCGTTAATGAGCAATACATCACAACGAAAAATCGCCGTTTGGCTCACGCTGACCGGTTTTTCTCCGTTGTTCAGGAAAAAAAAAACCGGTTCTTAATAGCTTTCCGTCCCAACAAGCTTATCTATCGAAATTATGATCGAAGATCGGACTTGTATTATGATTCATTTGTGGCGTTCATATTCGCAAGACTAAATAGGGAACAAGTTTGGGTGATCAATACAGGCTTCTCAATAGCAGAAAGAGTAATCACCCTCACTTTTGAAGTAAATTTAAAAGACTTTTTTTACGGGGTTTTCGGGGGACGGGGGTCGGGTGGGTGTCTGTTTATTGAAATAGCATTTAGAGTTTAGTACTTGCACTAATTGGGGGATTATTGTTCTGGTATGTATGAATGTGAACCGTATACATGCTGCATTTATTGCTGTCTAGTACTTTTTGTTTTGAAAATATTGTAACTTAATATGGAAGTAACTGGTCACAAATGGTGGTTAATGATGCTTCCACAGTGGTACCGGTTTCATCCACCTACACTGAAGGCTTATCAGCAGAAGTCAGTCAGACCCTCCTACACGCATTGTATTTTGCACCTCTATCTTGTGCACACTCTCATCTTGGTGTAGAGGATATTCCTTTCCAGTTCCTCTTGTACACCATTCAAACTGTACTTTCTGAAAGGTCACCCTCTCCTCCTTCCTCCGAATACTTCCAAACATTGCATTCTTTTCAGGAAACTATCATCATCTAGTCTTTCCTCACGACTGAACCATCTAAGGAGCACATCAGCCTATTTCCCTATTCCACCGTTTTGTGCAAACATCCTGCTACCTCCTCCCTGCATATTTCCCCTTTTCTCACCTTACCAGCTCTTGCAACCACATTCAACATCTACACCCCTTCACGTCCGGAGAGGATAGCTCAGTAATCCTTTCCATTTCACACATCCCAACATCGGCCTACTAGTACTTCCCTTCCCCCGTCATGTGCAAACATTCTGTCTACCTCCTCCTCGTTTCAACTATTCTGTGACTTTCCGCTCCTCTCATTCTAGTTCTACCATTATTGATATACTTACTTCCCAGATGCCGCTATGAATCAATGCCTCCGGTCTTCCATTAGCCATTTCTGTCAGTGCTTCAGACAGGTAAATGAAAACAGGTATAACATTCTTGTTGCGTATCTCTATGCTGCTTTTAACCCCCTGTATATAAATGGACATTATTCCTTTAATAGTACACCTGCACGCAAGCAAGACTATAAGTCCTAATGGAAAGAAAATGTTTGCGTTGGCTGCAAGCATTTCTCCGGGAAGGCTCTCTCTCTCTCTCTTCTCTCTCTCTCTCTCTCTCTCTCTCTCTCTCTCAAAAATAAATTGAGATGGACTTTGGCAGATATCCCAGTTGGATCCTTCTCTTTCAGATTCACGACAGGCATTGATTTTTTTTAAACTGCTTCATTGGAAGTGCTGTAAAAAAAGTGTAATTTAAAAAGTAGATGGTTTTTGTCGATTAAGTGGACGATACACTTTCGTTTTGTTAAGATTTTTTTTTTAGCATTTGATACAAGAAAAGGATGCGTGGATAAAGTAACTTTTCGAAAAAACTGGACAAATTATTTTGAAGGGGTAGTAAAATCTTCTTTATTGGAATAAATAATAACGTTTCCAGCAGAAAAAATAATATAGGGAAGTTCGTCCAAGACTTTAAAGACTTTAAAATATTTAACCCCATGAATTCAAAACTGGTACGTTTTTCCCTATAATAATAATAATAATAATAATAATAATAAATAATAATAATAATAATAATAATAAAAATAATAAAATAATAATAATAAAATAATAATAATAATAATAATAATATTTGTGTTCTGTTAATGATAATGACAAAATTTAAATTTCATGGGTGATTTTAGGTGAAAAAATCACTTTACTGTTGCATGTGTAAGTATGTATATACACTATATATATATATATATATATATATATATATATATATCTATATATATATATATATAATATATATATATATAATATATATATATCTATATATATAGGATATGTACATGCATACATACATAAATATGTATATATATATCTATATATATATACTATATATTATATAATATATGTATATATATGTATATACATACATATTATGTATATATACACTACAATTTGTGTATGTATGCATGAATGTACATCATATATTATAGTTGTACATACATACTTACACAAACAACGTAAATAATTTCACCTAAAATCTACCATGAAATTTAAATTTTGTCATTATCATTAACAGAACAGAAATATTATTATTATTATTATTATTATTATTATATAGATATATAAATAAATATATATATATATATATATATATATATATATATATATATATATATCGAGCTACAATGTCCTTTGATATCTAATTCGCTCTACCTCGGAATTAATATATTTTCATATATGCTTAACCGAAGGGAAATTTTTTCTCGATAATAGACTTGCCTGGACCCACGGAGCCATTCAAATCCGGGCAGGTCAGTGAAGCTTTTAACTTACTACTACACCACCGCAAGAGGCTTATATATATATATAATATATTGTGTGTGTGTGTATATATACACACACACACACACACACACACACACACACATATATATATATATATATATATATATATATATATATATATATATATATATATATATATATATATATATATATATATATATATATATATATATATATATATATATATATATATATATATATATATATATATATATATATATATATATATGGGGATACAATCCACAATGAAGTAAAATCCTGCTGTAGTTTAAGATATATATTTCTTGTACAGGATTAAAGCTTTCGACCATCAGCTGTAATCTTGTCACAGCTGATGGTCGAAAGCTTTAGTCCTATACAAGAAATATATATTTTAAACTACAGAGGATTTTACTTCATTGTGGATTGTATCCCCATTTACTTGAAGGTACGACATAGTACCTGGCTTCTGCAATATGTATATATATATATATATATATATATATATATATATATATATATATATATATATATATATATATATTATGTGGCCTTTGCCGATCAGAGTTGATCTCACCCATGGGGCATCCTTGCCAACGGAGCTTCATAGGACAGGGGTTTTAGTTTTACCATGGATGGGCCCTTCCCCTTCCTCAGCTTCGTCAGCTAGCCCCAGTATATAGAATCCTCAGCCATATGACCCTAGATCATGTGACGCCTGACAAGGCTGTGAAGGACTTCCAGATCAATTCGGTGCCATTGAGGTGGAAAACAGGAGATTTCTTGACAAATCCAAAATCCAGGCAATTCTCTGCTCATTGTTGATGAAATTCTCTCCTTTGCTACAGACTGGAAGCTTCCAATCTCTACGTTTGTACGACGTTGGAATGCAGCGACTTCTGACGGTGTCCTCCGAGCTCTAAGTCCTCGCCACAATGGGATGATCAAATATTTTGCATATGTAAAAGGCATTGAACTTACGGGTTTTTACGCCGCGCCAGAGGTTGCCACAGTAGTATATGCAAGTATTTGATCCATTATGCATTGCATAACCAATATTTTGCATTTTGCATATATAAAAGGCATTGAACTTACGGGTTTTTTACGCCGCGCCAGAGGTTGCCACAGTAGTATATGCAAGTATTGGATCCATTATGCATTGCATAACCCATATTTTGCATATGTAAAAGGCATTGAACTTACGGGTTTTTACGCCGCGCCAGAGGTTGCCACAGTAGTATATGCAAGTATTGGATCCATTATGCATTGCATAACCCATATTTTGCATATATAAAAGGCATTGAACTTACGGGTTTTTACGCCGCGCCAGAGGTTGCCACGGTAGTATATGCAAAAAAGGTATTCAATTTGCAATGCACAACCCAATTCACATATGAAGTAATCGGCATGAAACTTACGGGTTTTACGCCGCGCCAGATGGTTGCCTTCCCACCCATATGTGATGGGGCATTAATACCCATTTCCAGAGGGTATCATGTGGCAGGAGGAGGGGCGCTCGGACGGGCCCAGCAGCCGCTGTAGTCTCTGGATCGCGCAGAGATGCTTCCACAACCTTATCCAGGAGTGAATTCCAACCCAAAACTGAGCAGCCTCTTCGTCCCAACTTCGAAGAGGTCGTCCTTTCTTCTTCCTTCTGCTGCAAACTACGTCTTCCTAAAGTGCCTGGTTCTTAAGTGACGTAGTTGCCCTTGTAGAGATTTCTTACCATTGCAGCATCTCGCTCCAGTCTTCGGAGGTTAGCTGCAGATTTCGTCCTCAGCTTCTGATGTATTTGTTCTCTACTTATAGGCTTCGTCAATGAAGAAGTTTATCCCGGGCTTTTGAGTGTCTCCTATTGGCAGCTGAACGTCGTTGCGACGCTCTGATCTGGAGAATCCCTTCCTCGATGTCGTCCATTTGTCGGTTAGAGGGCTTTGCAGTTGACCGGGGCTTCCTCAGACATCGAGGTTTAGCCTGAGAACTTTCCGTTTCCAACTTTCCTCTCTGATCCAGCTGTTTTTTTATTTTTTCGGCGCCATTTTGGTCAAATTCTTCTCTGATAGAAAGTGGCCTTTTGCTTTGCTCTCGTATCAAGCCTTTTTCATGTCCAAGAGTCCGATTTCTTATCCTGGGCCAGGGGGCCTCCTCTTGGAGTTTTTCAAGCTCCAAGATGGCCTCCATCTTTTCAACTCCATTGTCTCAAGTTTCTCCTTCGTCTCAGCAAGCTCAAATTCAAGTTGGACTACCTTCCTCGTCATTTCATTGATCTTTCCATTGGCCCTTTATTGTGCTACAATACTTTCGATCCTTTTATCAACCGAGGACGTCATTTTGCTTCAGAGAGAGCTCATTCTCCAGGCGGAGGATCTCTCTGTCCCTCTGGTAGGTTGTGGGCTTTAACATCCTCCAACTCTCCTCCTTTTTGTCAGCTAATTCTTTCCTGCATAGTTCGAGCTGCTTAAAATTTTCTTGGGCCATCTTTCTCTCAACGGTAAGGACTTGCAATTGATTTTCCAAACCATTCCTCTGGAAGATCAGGTCCTCGCTTTCCTTCTGCAGACTTTCAATGCTATTCTGCTTCCTTCTATTATCGTCTCGCAGTTTCTTCAAGTCTTCATTTTCTTGAGTAGTTCATTTTTCATTTCGGTTAGACTGTTTTCCTTCTGCTGCAGATCTCGACGCAACGTCTCCTTTTCATGTCGAGAACTACGACTGTGTTTTCCAAAATGATGAGAGAGGAGTCTTTGTCCTCGTTCTCTCTTCTGAGCTTCTCTGTCCTCCTGCGCCTTGAGCGCTATCTCGCTTCTGAGCTCTTCTATTTTGCTGCATATTGAGAGGAGTTGCCTATCTTTCTCATGATTGAGACGTTCCAGTTCAGTTATATGCGTGCCAGCTTCGTTCCTTCTTCAGTCAGGACCTTTACCTTTTTTACTTAGTTCGTCTGCTAATCGAACCTTCTCTTCGAGCTCTTCCTGAAGCGTTGAGATGATTGCGTTTATCTGGATTGCTCCCTGGGTCGTTTGGCTGGGTAAATGCGATGTCTCTTCACAAGCTAAACTAGAGACATCTTCACTAGCTGATTTTTCGTCTTCTTCACAGTCTTCCTCATCGTCATTCATATCGTCTTGCATATCTTCATTCATACTGTCGTCCATATCATCATTCAAATGCTTGTCCTCTTCAGTTATGGCCAGCGACGGACAGTTGTCCAGAGCCATAAAATCATTGAAGAAACGGACAATACCGATGCAGAATCCAAGAAGTATGAATACTTCAATGGACAGCACAACAAGATGACATAGACAGCTATCTCGCGGGGAATATCCGGCCGCGAAGGCAATGCACTGGTTAAGCACCGATAAAAGCAAACTTAGAAACATCTTAGCTTGATGCAGCACCAACTCTATTTGCTTTAACCCTCGATTTCAAAACCGACACATGAGTGACGCTTCAGGAATCCGGAGCCATTGTGGTCTCCGCCGAAGCTGCTTCTTTCTCCTGTCTTCAGGGATTCCTGAGGATACCTTGGAGAGCTGGTTATGTCCAGAACAATTAGAGTTCCGGATTCCTCGAAGACAGGAGACAAAATTTATGTTGCTTATTATAAATAAAAAAATAAAAAAGATTCCCAAAGGTATCGAGTGAATTGGTAAAGTCATACTTACGTAAAAGTAAATAAAATATGATGACAAAACTGACAATTTTAGGGCATGTGGGAAAACAAAAACAGTCTCTTGCGTAGACCAAGACATTACTCTTGCCTTTGGTTTAAAATTAGCGAAGACTACAACGAAAAAATCTGCGAATCTTCGGAGTTTCCCGAGGATGAAGGACATTATTTATTAAAGACAAAAAATATATATAAGATTTTCTGACAAGTCGACAGTTTTATTTATTTATTTATTTTATTTTATTTATTTATTTATTTATTTTTTTGCGAATCCTTCTCTCCCTCGCCAACTGTCAGGTACTACTAGGATTGATGGAGTTACTCCTGGCTATAGTACTAACTTTGAGCATGTTCCTGCGCCATATAAATCTTTGCTCTGTTGTTCCCATCTTTATTATCTTGATTATCTCGATATCTTGATTACATTGATTATCTTGATTATCTTTATTATCTTAATATCTTGATTATATTGATTATCTTGATGTCTTGCATATCTTTATTATCTCAATATCTTGATTATATTGATTATCTTGATGTCTTGCATATCTTTATTATCTTAATATCTTGTTTATATTGATTATCTTGATGTTATTTTTTTCATAAATTCACCATAAATCGAAATATTGTGCTAGAGACTTCCAATTTGTTACAAAATGAAGGTAAATGATTGAATATTACTAAAATATAAGAGTTTTAGCTTACAATTGCGTTTTTCGACCATTTCGGTAGAGTCAAAATTGACCAAAGGTTGAAAATTTGTCACTTATCATTTTTTATATGAAAATATTTCAAAACTGATAAAAGCTACAACCATGGGTTGTTTTTAGTTGTATTGTGCATGAAATTGCGCACATTTCCATATATAAAACTTTATGTAACGGCTAATTCTAAAATGGTGCAAACATTACCACAATCGCATATATGATTTTTTTCGGAAGAGTTACCGCGCGGACGTAAGGAAAAAGTTTTTTCATAAATTCACCATAAATCGAAATATTGTGCTAGAGACTTCCAATTTGTTGCAAAATTAAGGTAAATAGTTGAATATTACTACAATATAAGCGTTTTAGCTTACAATTGCGTTTTCCGACCATTTCGGTAGAGTCAAAGTTGACCGAAGGTTGAAATTTTGGCACTTATCGTTATTTATATGGAAATATTTTAAAACTGATAAAAGCTACAATCATGAGTATTTTTCTGTTGTATTTTAAATGAAATTGCGCACATTTTCGTATATAGTACTTCATGTAACGGATAATTTAAAACGGTGCAAAAATTATGTCAAAGTGACGAAATAATTTTTGAGATGTGTCACTGATACTTTTTAGTGCGATAAGAAAGAAATTCGCGCTTGCGCGCCTGCGTAACGATTGTAAACAAAACAACGCCTTGATCCGTGAACTCCCAGCATCCCCCAAGGCGCGTGATTCAAAAGTTTTCGGCTGGTAGGCCTATAAGTATTTTTCCGCGAATTTAAAAAAAAAAATTTTGAGTCGACGTATGGTACGTCCATTCGGCATATGGGGGACATTTTGACTCGACGTTTAATACGTCCATTCGGCGTTTAAGGGTTAATAATAAATTTTTGTATTTTAAAATATTTATAAGTGTTTCTTTAAACCAGTATATTTATAGGATTTGCTTAGGTAGAAACATAGAGGGGCAATTAAGCTGTTTTCCTTCAATTTACTTGAATTGAGTTTGAACCAGGCAAGTACTTAGACCTCTTAAATCAGGGAAATACTTAGACTTTTAAAGTTGTTGATGGAGTGATGCCCCTTTTTTTAATTTAATTACTTACAAGATTACCTCACATCTGTATTGATGAACTTAGGTGTCTGGCTGTTGTGAGGTAACAATTATTGAATGGTAAGTGTAGTAACCAGATACTTGGCACTTCGTAACAATATATATATATATATATATATATATATATATATATATATATATATATATATATATATATATATATATATATACACACACACACACAACACACACACACACACACACACACACACACATATATATATATATATATATATATATATATATATATATATTGTGTGTGGGTGTATTATAGCCGCTGTTGGAAAAGATAAGGTGATGAGATCATTATATTTATACATATATATATATAGATATATGCATATGTATATGGGCATATATAGTATATATATGTATATTAATAAAATCACTGTAGCAAAAGATAAGTTAATGATATCATGATTTGACTCCTATGAAAAAAGTTTGAAGGTGGCCTGTTTATTGTTACGCTAAAATACAATGGCTAAAAAGAGTTTTATTTTTACCCACGTGTGTATATATATATATATATATATATATATATATATATATGTATAGATGTAGATATATACATTATGTGAGTGTGTAGGTAAATATATACCCTTTCAAAACCAATATATTTTAACAGTGAGAATCACGGGGCCACCTTCAAACTTCTCTTTGAAAGGATTCGAATCATAATCTCATTACGTTATTATTATTATTATTATTTTTTTTTTTGTAAGGTCGATTTTATTATTTTCATGGCGACGGATAATCAAATATATAAACGTTTTCCAGGTCGAGGGAATCGGTCAAAAACCCCATCATTATCATTTTACTAAAAACCATCGGGGAAAAAACATGGTATTCGCTGGAAAATTGGTCCTGCCAATCCGA
>NC_061105.1:39501923-39504423 GCF_015104395.2 Macrobrachium nipponense
GACTGACAGAGACGTTCTATTCAGATCCTATTAATGATGGTGGTATAAGTACAATAATATGATCATATAAATGAGAGTGAAATACATAACGAGAGGAAGGTCATTATCTCTAGACATATTGATATTAAGGTAAAATTTTGAAATATACGAATAAATATGGTTTTAATAGGCAGAACACTTTTGAAGCTTATGCGCTGGAGAAAGTGATTACCGGAATAATCCGGGTAAGAACATAATCCGGATAAAGGACGGTTTCGATTCATTATGATAGCAGTTATAATTACATTACCAATACTAATAATGACGGTGATCATGAATGCAAAACAAAAGGAGATATTTAGATGTAATTCAAAGAATTTTCATTTCATCTTGAGAGATTCATCAAACATTCATTATGGTAATATTATAATGATAACCATTCTATTAGCAGAAGTAGCTAGTTCCCTCGCTCGCCGCCCCCTATCAACCCCCCCCCCCTTACACCCCCGTAAAAAAAGAAAGACGTAAAGATGAAAAAAAGTATATCTTAGTTTAACCAGACCACTGACCATGATTACAGCTTCTCCTAGGGCTGGCCCGAAGGATTAGATATTTGACGTGGATAGGAACCATTTTGGTTACCTAACAACGGGACCTACAGTTTATTGTGGGATTGGCCCGAAACCACATTATATCGAGAAATTAATTTCTATCGCCAGAAATAAAATCCTCTGATTCCCCGTTGGCCGAGCCGAGAATCGAACTTCGGACCACCGGATTGGTAGTCGAGCGCGAAAACCACTCGTCCAACGGGGGACATAATGAATCAGCAATAAAGATGAAGAAAACAAAACTGATCGGAAAGTAGGATGCATTTGTACTCAGAGAAAAGGTGACTAGGCAATACGGAAATCAAATAGTTAATAATGAAGGTTAATTAGCATTCATCAAACTACCAAAGAGAGACTGTAATTAGGTGGTTAAATGAAAGAGAATAATTGACAAATTAGGACTCTGCTCATGAGAATTCATCCAACACATTTTTATCTTTTTAACAAAAACCAAGTTGGCACAAAAACTTCAGTAATTTAATGGCCTCCAATGTCTCCTCAGGAATTAAAAAAAAAATCATTATATGTAATGGGAAACTTAAATGAATCCGCTGCGTAAGAGTTTCCCTAAACTTTATTCTGACTCGTTGGAAACATCTTCCATAACTTTTTTGATTAGTGAAGGCGCCACCGAGATCCAAATCACACAGTCTCGAGACGAAGCTGTGAGAAGAAGGTGACGCAACACCTGTAGGTCGAGTTAGTTCAAACTGACGAAGGAAGAACTGAGTTGTGTGTTATCTACAATTACTTTCTATTAAAGGAAGTTGAAAAAAGTTCGTTTGGGCTGAGGGTTTATTCTTTTGGGCTGAGGGTTCCTCTTTGTGTTTAAGGTTCCTTCCTGTGGGCTGAGGGTTTTTTCCTTATGGACTGAGGGTTCCTCCTTGAGGTTTAGGGTTCCCCTTGCGAGTTGAGGATTCTTACCTTTTGGTTGAGGGTTTCTCCTTGTGTTTTAGGGTTCTTCCTTGTGGATTGATGGTTCCCTCCTGTGGGTTGAGGGTTGTTCCTCCTTGTGGTTTAGGGTTCCCCTTGCGAGTTGAGGGTTCTTACCCTTTGGTTAAGGGTTTCTCTTTGTGGGTTGAGGGTTCTCCCTTTCCCCCTTGTCCCCGTTTCTTCGCTTCCTCTGTTACAATCTTTACCTCTTTTCTTATTCCTTATGTCGTTCTTTTTGTTATAGTTTCATTGTTCTTCCGAAAAGAAGAGAGGGAGGAGTAGAATAGCGGGAGGTAGAGAGGAAAAACTTCTCTCTTTTCCTCCATTCTCCTAGTCTGACGCTCTCCTCGGCAAGTGCCTTTAGTTAACCTACAGCGCACCACGTGAGGTGTACTGACGGCACTCTCCACTAAGGAGCAGAAGGAAGAATGATTTTCGCTGTATCTCACGAGAATTAGCCTCAATCTGCCTGTTACTTTTCTTTTCTCTATACTTTTCATCTTTCTTTGCCTGTGCCTCTCACCTCTCGAATACATTTTCTTCTCTCCTCCTCCTCCTCCTCCTCTCCCAAGGCAAAATAAGAAATTTCATTTAAGTCAAATAATCACCTTCTTGCAGAATCCCCGGAGAAGACTGAGCTGTCTGTTGTGATCGGATTCATTTTCCATGATGGATGTTTCCTGGAAACAAATTCTCTCTCTCTCTCTCTCTCTCTCTCTCTCTCTCTCTCTCTCTCTCTCTCTCTCTCTCATTCGCCCGTTACATTGGGCTACAGACCCAGAAGCGTTTAAATGGACTTTTCAAGCCGGACTGTCTTTCAGTGAAATTATTTACCCAAAGTCTGTAGAAATGTTCTTCGATAATGTCGCCATTTTATTTGACTGGTGCGAGGACTTGATTTATGGTGAGAGAAAGGAATGATACCTATTATTAATCGTAATGATAGTAGCGGTAAAATTCCGTGTGTTAGAGGTACT
>NC_061105.1:39509423-39526923 GCF_015104395.2 Macrobrachium nipponense
ATATATATATATATATATATATATATATATAATATACACACACATATATATATATATATATATATATATATATAAATATATATATATATATATATATAGAGAGAGAGAGAGAGAGAGAGAGAGAGAGAGAGAGAGAGAGAGAACCATACTGCATTTCATAGGAAAACAGGAGACCCCAGATACCCTGGTCCATCGTGCATTGCGCGGGAAACTAATGCCTGTTACTGGTTGTTGAGTCCCATGACCTCATTGCCCATCTCATTTGGGAAAACCTCATTACTGCAATGCAATTTCCGATTGTTTATTATGGTTGAAGTTGGGGGGGAAAATTCTCGCGATTGAGGTGAAGCAATCACGAATATTTTGGGAGCGTGATGCGATGTTTATGATAATAGCAAGTAATAATGTTTTTGTGGTGGAGATAGATTTGTACAGTGAGCAAGGGACTGCCAGGGAAATCTTTAATATGTAAAGAAAAATTATTTTCCGGAAAAGAAGACTATTGCGATGGGCTTTGTCCGTCCGTACTTTTTCTCTCCGCCTCAGATCTTAAAAACTGCTGAGGCTAGAGGGCTGGAAATTGGTATGTTGTTCATCTGCCCTGCAATCATCAATCATACCAAACTGCAGCCCTCTAGCCTCAGTAGTTTTTATTTAAATTTATATGCCGACAACACATGCCACCACCCAGCCGTGGCTGAAAGTTTCGTGGGCTGCGGCTCAAACAGTATTTTACGCTGGGCAGAAAATTCGATTGCGCCGAAGAAAACCTCGGCGCATTTTTTATTTGCTTCTTTTTCTTAATCCTTAGGGCCGTATTTTTAAACTACCACCTTCAATCTTCGATGAAGAGGCTACTCGTGAAATCTTTTCGTGGAGCAGTATTATAAAAACAGAGGCAAAGCGCTTCATGAAGAGGAACTCTGCGGGACGGTTGGTACGCTTTAAGTGTAAACAAACAGTCTCATGCAAGCGACTCCTTGGCGTGGTCGGTATGGTGTTGGCTTATCACCTCGGTGGCCGCGAGTTTGATTCTCGGACATTCCACTAGGGATTAGAGATGTGTATCTCTGGTGGTAGAGATTCACTCTCGACGTGGTTCGGAAGTCATGAAAAGCCGTTGGTCCTGTTGCTGAATAACCACTGGTTCCATGCGACGGAAAAAACACCTTACAAACAAAACAAAAAAACAAATCATTCAGATTGGAAGACGGCAAATTCTACTTCTATCCTAATTTATGCATATATATATATATATATATATATATATATATATATATATATATATATATATATATATATATAAACTTTACATTTACACAATTGGTTGTGCACTAATACAATTACTACAGCAGATTCCTCCTTACTTTACAGCTAAGCCCGCCTACTGATTACGTCACGACCTTTCCTTGAAGCTGACTGGTTGGGACTAGTTTCGGAAAGTTCGTCAATCCGCGGTTCTTTTCATCTTCGTTTATTTTGCAATGGTTGTTTTGCCGAACTAAAATGCGTTGTGCTGATTATAGTATAATCCAAGGGGAGGTGAAAGACGTCTGTTACAGCTGTGAAGTTCATACACACCCGGCAGCCAGGAACTTGGGAACGTGAGGTCTTTTAAGTACAAAGACAGTCTTTTACAAGAATGCAAATAAGACCATTTGCATTGAAGTACTGAAAAAATGGACTACTAGAATATTTGGGATCTGTGCGATACGTTCCAATGCTTACCATTATGTGATTCTCTTTTAATTTTTCAAAAAATATTACGAAGAGGTTAGCGAAGAGGTGGTGAAGGCTACATCTCCGCTGCTTCGCGGCACAATAATACCATTTCAGCCGTGAAGACCGTCTTCGTCGAAGATGTCAGTTTAAAAATACGGCCCTTAGGCCCGTACTTTTAAACTACTATCTTCTGCTTTGATGAAGAGGCTCCTTGTGAAATGTCTTCGTCAGGCGGTATTTTAAAAACATCGACGAAGCTCTTCTAGGAAGAGCAGTTGTACGGTACGGTTGGTTTGCTGGAAGAGGTAAACAAACACCAGTGCTTCCACCACTTTAGCGTAAAATACACTAATTTAGGGTAATCAGACCTAAGTTAGACTCGTTAATGTAAATGGTCATTCGAATGCTTGGTATTTTGAGAATTTATTTTCTTTTTTTATCACATTTTTCCTTCTTATTTTCCTATGTTTTATTTCTTGTCTGTTCAATAATCTTAATTTTCTATTAACTTTCAGACTGTTTTTGCAGTTACCATCTTTTATTTAAATTAATGATTTTTCATTTTGAAATATGAACATTTTTCCTTGCAATTATTATATTATTATTATAATTATTATTCATCATTATTGTTATTATTATTATTATTATTATTATTATTGATGATGAAAATGAGTCTAAACGATTTATTAATGCCAAACCTTTAAAACGCAAAAAAAAAAAAAACTAATTTTCGTAAATCTTAACTTCTATTCTATCTCCTTTGAACATAAAAAAAACTCAGTACATCCGCTCCTTGTCATGTAATGGATATGTGTTTACCTTTTTGTGGGTGTAGGAGGGGGGAGTTGTGTTTTGGGGAGAGGCTCAGTTCAGATTATTTATTGCCCAGGGTGGAAGCAGGGTATAAATCCAGGAAAAGATCAAGTGTCACTTTGCTTGCATAACGCCGATGGGAACTGGGAAGGGAGAGGTAGGAAGATATTTTATATATATATATATATATATATATTTTTTTTTTTTTTTTTTTTTTTTTTTTTTTTTACGTATATAGCGGGCCTTGAGAGAGGCTAGATACGTAAACGGAAATAATTGAGGGATTTCAAGAGGGAATTGCTTTAACTTACCGTAAACTGATAGTTATTATTAATTTCTTTAGAAGGAAGGTCGCCAGAAAACTCAGCTCGTTACTTTACGGATATTTATTTACAAAGAGGCCCGTGCTGGCCTGGAGGAAAGGTAAATGATGGCTCCATAACTTTGTCATTCAAGCTGATTTTCATAAATTCGGGTAATGCACACTTGCGGGCAGAGAGACGGCACGTGACTCATGGAATCTGGAAAAGAATCCCAGATTAAACGAGATAAAAGGAAAAATGACTTCTTGCTTTGATTAAGGCTGATTAATTCTCTAACATTGGGGGAAGGTAAACTCGAATGGTTCACTGAGGTATGCACGAAAGCTTGGTCTTTAACAAGTCACAAAGGGAGCACGTGGCCCCCCGATGAGGACAAAGGGCTTTTGATGTAGAAGGGGTAAAAATGAGAATTGAAAATGAATTTAGCAAGAGTCGTATGGTAGTAAAAGGTGCTGGGTTGAAGTTTACACTTTCAGACGTACCTTTATGCAATATTCAGTGTATCCTTGTAGAAGAATGCGGCCTGACCTCGGTTGCAGGTCTGGGGTTCGTGTCCACCAGTACGCCGTGGTAGGCCTAAGTTTTGGGAGGCTGGCCGCTGGACATCTGTCCTGGGACTACCGACTGCAGTTGACTGAGATCGATACTGGTTGTTTTTGAATCACGGTCACGGGGCTTCCAAAGACCGCCTCGAGCATTGCCTGAAAGGTGGTAAACAACAATGCCAGCAAATTGGGAAGGAAAATAGGTCTTATTGTAGGAAGTCCCTAAAATCCATCTCGAAGCCTAGCTACTCTTGTGACTTGCCTCTCTTACCCTAAGCTTCCGTCAGACCGGAAATATCTTCCCTACGACATACCCACTCTCCCAACAACAGTTACCTTAGGAGAAGAAGGCATGGCTGCTACTTTTTTATAATTAAATATCACTAAAACTCTGCTGGGAAGGCGAGGCGTTCTATAGACGTAGCAGCTCCCCCTCTTAAGAATGGCATTCACTCCCTTTCGGCGTGAAGGTCTTGGCTTAAATAGATTGATCGTCTCGACTACCCAGTTCCCCCTACTCTAACTTGAAGTCTGTAGAGCGGCGATACAGCTAACTACAGTGGCCTACCTAACGTATAGGCGGAGATGCTAAGTGTACTAACTTAATGGAGTAATGTAGTCTAGCCTAAGTAATAACTACGGTTGTCTTGTGACGACAGTCTACTCTACCCCTAGATAAGGTTACTTGAAAATTCTACTTGCTACTAACCTAATGCCCTGGTACTAAATCATTAGCCTAACCTACTCAATACAGTTAAATGAAGACGCAATCATTCCAGAGTGTGGTACGCACAGCAGCAGTTCAGCGACGGAATTGTTAAAATACATAATGAGAGGTAATGATGCGTGGGGATGATGAGTGGTTAATTGACCAGGAGGGAAATGCAATGAGGTAATTATATTTAAGTGAGGGTTAGTATTACAATGGCTAGGGGTTAGAGGGTTAGTGCTACTGGCAGAGATCAGGTGGCTACCTTCTCTGGGTAGGTGCCAGGATCATTCTGCAAATGAATGCGACACTGTACCTCGGGCACAGGTGTCAAGGAGAGCATGTGGCTCTTTTGTTAATATGTTAATGATTGGTTACGTCCCTTCTTCTTCTTCTTATTCCTCCAGGACCTGGCTATACCAGTCCTAGGAGTAGACGGAGGCACAGACTCTGGGGAAAGGCCAGAAACGCCGCAGGAGCAGAGGCAGTGGTAGCCTGAGGGATTTCAGGAGAACACCCTACTTCGGTATCTGCAGCAACCGTCGTAGAGGTGGAACCTACTGCAGGGGAGGCCCATCACTTCGGCTGCTGCGACAGCCGTCGTAAGGGGAAAACTCCAGACTGACTCCTGGTCGGGCAGTTCCTGGTTTTCCAGAGGAGGTATGAAGGTTAGGTCTGCCGGATGGTTCATCCTCGGGCGACAGTGGTGAGGGGGAAGAAGACTCATGGACTTTGGGTTGGCCATGGGCTGCGGTAAGCTCCATGCCTGTTGGAGGATCTCCTGTAGGAGGATCCTTGGTTAGGTTAGGCGCCGGCGCTAGCTCAGGGCCAGGCGCAGAGGTCAAGTTCGGTGGTGGCTCTATGTCCAGGCTGGACGGAGCTTGGCACTGCCCAGTGCTGCCAAGTGGCACTGGCAGAGAGTTGAGGTCGGACTGGACCTGTGACGGGTACCGGAGGTGCAATACCTCTCAGCGTGCCCTTGGAAATGGGAGACAGAGGCTCCCTGTCTCTTTTGGAAGGCTAAGCCTTGTGGAAAGTGGACATTGTCCACTGCTGGTAGTCGGCTAGGGCACCTAGGCCAATTCGTGGAGTGCCCTATTTACGTTGCAGGTTTTGCAACGGAACTGTGAATGGTCAATCTCCCTCCTTGGTAACGGGGGAGACTGTTGGTGGACGTACTTCCTGGAGGGAAGTAGAATTTCGATGACTCCATGCTTTGGAGTGATTTCTTTTGACGTGGGGTTAGGACCCCTAGGCTTTTTGAACGGTGAGGAGACTTCATGTCTTGCCCTAGGAGGAGGTTCGTAACCTCCTGGAATGTAGCTTGCAACTGCAAGGGTACATACTCTGGAGAAACGAGGTCTGGTGACTCTCAATTGTACGGTCGGAAGGAATCAGTTTAATGTGATTGATGCCTTCAATGGTTATCAGTTGACGTCTTCAATATTAGCCCTCGGGGGGATTCGATCTTCCGTATCAGGGAGATTTGACCGCCAGAGTCGCGTAGGCTCTGACGTGGCGTTGGCGGATAATGGCTTTGGAGGGTGCGACTGTTATAGGGCCCTTAGCTGGGGTCCTAGTGAAGAAGGATTGGTGACGGCCATTGCGATGGCAGGAATATGGTGGTTTGACGCAAACTCCATAGTTGGCAGAACGTGTTCCAGAACCTCTTCCGTGGCACTGGACGGTAAGGCCGAGATGGCCCCACAGGTTGCGAATCTGTGGAGTCACCAAGGCTGGCAGTGTGCTCTGGCACAGGTGAAGAGTCCTCTCTGGCAGTGATTTGAGGTAGGGAGGTTAAGGAAAAACCTCTGTTGAATCACCCTCGGAAACAAGTCGGGGTCAACTGGTGGGCTTACCTCTTCCAAAGTGGAGGAGGTAGGCGGTAAAATGGTAAAGAGGCTGAGATGATGCGGAAGAAACTTTGGGCTCTGACACTGGGTCAGGGCCAGGTTCACAAATAAAGGGGATGTCTGGGACATTGGAGGCACTAGCCTCTGAATCTAAAATGATGTTTGATTATGAGGCATGTTGCAGGGATCCGGTGCATCTGGTAGTGGGAGCTGCGTCCAGGGGAGATACGGCTTAAGTAGATCTCGGCCCAATAATTCACCTGATAAACATCATGAAAAATTGGTCAACTACGCCCAGGCGGCACAATGTGATTTCCCAGGGTCTCCTGGTCCAGAAAGGGCATTTCCACATTCAGAAGGACCGAAGGAACAGAATAGAGGTTACCGTCAATCCATTCAAACTGAATTTCTTCGTTCATCTGGATTTTGGCACCCTAGGCAATGCCTTTCTGGAAATAAGGAGACCTGGGCTTCGGTGTCGGCCATGACTTGTACCCACTGATAGGCCGTAGGAGACTGTTCATCAGGCAGGGCTACATGGTAGCCATTGGAGAAGTTTACCCTGGAAGCTCTCCTCCCAAGGTAGAGACGACTTGGGCACTGGTCGGAATCCACAGCATGCCCACGCACACAACAAGTGGTGCAGAACCTCCGCAACCACCTCTTACCGGGAGTCCAGCTCATGGTCTGGGGCTTAGAAACTAGCAGAGAGATTGGCGTCATCTATGAGAGCTAGCTCATGCTTTCTCTCTTCTTCTCTTTCCTTTTCTCTCTGCTTCTCTGGCTTTCTCCTCTGCTTCTCTTTCTTCCTTTTCTTGCAGGCGCGCGGCAGCCTGCTGCGTCTTTATCACTGGTCAAGTGCTGGTCCAGTGTATGTTAACCAGCCTCCTTGCCCAGATTTATGAGGGCTCCGAGCTTCTCTAGCTCTCTGGCAAAGAAGTCGCGGGAAGCAGGGGAAGACATTTTCCCTAGGCTGCAGTAGAGGCTCGGAGGGAAAATGAAAATAATGGCCAGGAAAGGGTACTGAATGGAATAGGAGTGCCTACTGTGGGAAGTGGCACTCACTTGGAAATGGGTTCTGCAATGTGGTAATGAAAAGTCTGAAAAGACTGGGTGCTCGGTGCACTTTGTGAATGGCACCTTCTGCTGAGGTGAAAAAAAAATCAAATGAAGTGTGCGGCGTACCTCACACTTACGGGCGTTCCCAGCTTGGGAGACGTTGGAATGGGCTACCTGTAGGTCCAATACAGGTGCACGGCCACTTATGAGGAGGCGTTCCTTGGTTTCAGTGATCCAAAATGGTGGATACTCTAATGAATGAGCGTTCCAATAGGACGGACACGCAGGTTTGACAGCACTTAGGGTGCTGGTATTGCGGCACTTTGGGGAGGCGTTCCCTTGGAATGGTCCGAAAGATCACTGATCCTCGTACATGGACCACACTAAAGAATAGGGCGTTCCGTAAGGACGGACACGCAGGTTGACTTGGGCGTTCCGTAAGGCACGGACACGCAGGTTTGTCAAGCACTTAGTGCTGGTATTGCGGCGCTTCGGGAGGCGTTCCCTTTGTTGAGTGTTCCGAAGGATCACTGACCCTTGTACATGGACACACTAGTTACTTGGGCATTCCGTAAGGACGGACACGCAGGTTTAATGGCTACCTGTACGGCCTGTACAGGTGCAATGGCACTTATGGAGGCTGGAGCACTGGTATCGTGCTAGTGTGTCCCACGGACACTACATTGCAGTATACTTAAATATACTGAAGTGAAATGGCACTGCTCATGGCAGAGTGTAATTGGTGGAGGAGAGAAAGTAAAAGGTGGGAGTACTTCAGCAGCCAGTCGATGGACAGTGTCAAGAATTAGTGGCACTGTGAAATGGTAAGACCTGACGTGCACTGGTGGTGGCCAGTCCTAAACTGGTAACGACTTCCCTGTCTGGAAGTAATGAATTCGCGTGGCACACTGTGCGGATTGTGCTTGCGGTATACACAAGTCTTTTGTGATAAAAGAAAATGAAAAGACCATCCGGGCAACGACAGGTAATGGAAATTTAGAAATGCTCAGGCCCTCGCTGAAGTACTCGGTAAATGAAACAAATAAATGCTTGCAAACTGCAATGGACACAAATGCGCGTACGTATCACGCTGTGTAAATGAAAGACACAAGAGACTAAAATAATTGTAATTCTGCATGCTATAATTAATGGTAAGATTGTAGTACTCTTGGCTTCGTGAATACTGGGTTCTGTCTCTCTCTCTCTCTCTATTCTCTCTCTCTCTCTCTCTCTCTCTCTCTCCTCTCTCGGAGAGGGTGAAAAATGATATATGAATGAAACTCCCTTTATAATTTGAATTGAACTACTAATGTTAGTTTAATATGACGCAACTTGCGTTAAATGATTTACTTACGTTAACGTTTACTGAAAGAATTACTTTTGAAAACGTTTTATGAAAAAATGATAACACGCTCGCGGACGGGTGAACGATGTTTGCGTTAATGTTAGCGGCTTGCGCTTATGAAATGATTTGCGTTTCAATATGAAATTTTACAAAGACGCGTTTTACGTTAACAATTCTTGCAAGTGACTACTTTTAAGATTACGTTAACTTTACGTAAGGACAAGTGAAAAATTACGGTAAGGATTTGAAAACGATGTTAGCAAAAACAATTGTAAATGAGGTTACGTTAAGTGAAATGAAATTTTCGCTCAGCGCGCGAGTGAGCGATGCGAGGTGAACACGTGAGGCGAGAAGAGCGGGTTAGCACCACGGTGTGCTAGCATTGATGGCGAATCAGCTGATTCTCTGTAAATGCGAAGGCAATTTACAACACAAAAATTCTACTTTCTAATTCCAGGCGAATTACGTTAATTTCTTCTGGCAGGACGATAGATACAGTACCGAGATTGATATTATTTACGTTAAAACTTTGAGACTTAACGTTACTTTGCTTAAATGGTTTAGATAATTCTGAAAGGGATAAAAACATGGCCTGCTGTGAGCGAAAAACGAAGGCTGGTTGAGACCGCGCAGGAGCGAAAGCTTACTAAGCTGAGAGGTAAAGCGGTTACCAACACTTGGAATGAAAACTAAGTTAAAAATGGATTCCCTAACTATCACAGACAATAGAATTGTACACTTCTTTTGCCGTAACTATTAGTAAAACACTCCTAACTAGCTAGGCTTTCTAATACAGCAATAAACCTGGCAAAGCACTTCCTAATTTTGATCTGGTCCTTTCTGGCATCTATCTGCACACGTGTTCGTGTGAGCTCCTACGAGGACAGCACAACGTAACAGAGAATTCGCGGGGCAAATTGTTTGCTCGCCGCTAAAAATAAAGCACTGGCGCGTTCGCCGTTACAATAATAAGATTTCTACCTACGCTCTTTTGACCACTTCAACAATAAAAATACTTAAACGTACCTTAAGCTAACATTGTTATAGAATAATCATATTAATGAATGGAAATACCTTACCGTGAGTCAGTGTGTCTTCTTTCCCTGCAAGTGTGCTTGATTTACGCTTTGTAAAAATAATTTCTTTTTAGTTTTACGTTTTACAACGGATAACGCGATTTACAAGCTTTTTTTAAGCAAGCCCAGATTCGTGCTGGCAAGATTCGCCAATTTTACGTATATAGCGGGCCTTGAGAGAGGCTAGATACGTAAACGGAAATAATTGAGGGGATTTTCAAGAGGGAATTGCTTTAACTTACCGTAAACTGATAGTTATTATTAATTTCTTTAGAAGGAAGGTCGCCAGAAAACTCAGCTCGTTACTTTACGGATATTTATTTACAAAGAGGCCCGTGCTGGCCTGGAGGAAAGGTAAATGATGGCTCCAACTTATGTCATTCAAGCTGATTTTCATAAATTCGGGTAATGCACACTTGCGGGCAGAGAGACGGCACGTGACTCATGGAATCTGGAAAAGAATCCCAGATTAAACGAGATAAAAGGAAAATGACTTCTTGCTTTGATTAAGGTGATTAATTCTCTAACATTGGGGAAGGTAAGCTCGAATGGTTCACTGAGGTATGCACGAAAGCTTGGTCTTTAACAAGTCACAAAGGGGAGCACGTGGCCCGATGAGGACAAAGGGCTTTTGATGTAGAAGGGGTAAAAATGAGAATTGAAAATGAATTTAGCAAGAGTCGTATGGTAGTAAAAGGTGCTGGGTTGAAGTTTACACTTTCAGACGTACCTTTATGCAATATTCAGTGTATCCCTTGTAGAAGAATGCGGCCTGACCTCGGTTCAGGTCTGGGGTTCGTGTCCACCAGTACGCCGTGGGTAGGGCCTAAGTTTTGGGAGGCTGGCCGGCTGGACATCTGTCCTGGACTAACCGACTGCAGTTGACTGAGATCGACACTGGTTGTTTTTGAATCATGGCACGGGGCTTCCCAAGACCGCCTCGAGCATTGCCTGAAAGGTGGTAAACACAATGCCAGCAAATTGGGAAGGAAAATAGGTCTTATTGTAGAAGTCCCTAAAATCCATCTCGAAGCCTAGCTACTCTTGTGACTTGCCTCTCTTACCCTAAGCTTCCGTCAGACCTGAAATATCTTCCCTACGACATGCCCACTCTCCCAACAACAACGTTACCTTAGGAGAAGGCATGGCTGCTACTTTTATAATTAAATTATCACTAAAACTCTGCTGGGAAGGCGAGGCGTTCTATAGACGTAGCAATATATAATATCTATATATATACATATATAGTATATGTATGTATAAAAATACGTATATATATACACGTTTGTGTGCGTATGTATGTATATATATAATCGTGTGCGTGTGTTTGTGTGCGCGTGTATACGTATTAAACGCCAAATTATCGTCTACGATGAAGACATAATCTGAAAGAGAGGCTTGAATTTCAGTTCTATAAACCCACCCTCCTCAAGTAGGCTCAAATAGCAGCCTTCTCCGTAGACTGACCCAGTGTTTTTCCATAATGGGAGGTTTTCCAGTTCAAATTAAAGATCCCGGGCTGACCTGCTGCTGGTGACGCCGGAACAAAAATGAACGAATTTCACGCTGGCTTTATGGCGAGAATTATATACATATCACGAGCGCTTTTATCGTTAATGAGCTTACCGATTAACGGAATAATGGCAATTAACATAGCAACTAATACCGGTGGTAACCGTCGATCGAGGGAACGACAGATAGACAGACAGACGCAGAGAATCCGTTTGTGGCTTAATGTTTTGACTTTTAAAAAAATCCGTTTAATTACACCGGCTTTGCAAAATCAACAGGAATATGCTCAGAAGAGTTGTAAACAACTTATGAAATTTTTTAATAGCTTAGTGTGTAAATCTCCCGCACCTTTGTATTAAACATAAAAGACAAATTGTTTCAATAGATATTGACTGGTATGATGGTTAAGAATATATGTAATGTATATATATATATATATATATATATATATATATATATATATACTATATATATATATATATATATATATATATATATATATATATATATATATATATATATATATATATATATATATATATATATATATATATATATATATATATATATATATATATATATAATATATATATATATATATATATATATATATATATATATATATATATATATATATATATATATATATATATATATAGTATATATATATGTGTGTGCGTGTGTGTGTGTGTGTGTGTGTGTATTTGTTTACGTGCGGGTTCTGCGTACATCTAAGTACGACACAAGCTCGAATAAATAGTTGAATAGTCAAAGCAAAACAAAAAGTCCGTAAAAGCAATACTCATGATTTCGACTCCAGCACGGAAATCATCGACATTTTCAATATAAGTGTCTCATATCTCTAACAGTAATTGCCCTCCTGGAAATACTGAGACTCCTGCTAAGATATAAAATAAATAAATAATAATAATCCTTAGAATATATTTGGTCGCTACCAGAAGTAAAATAAATGATTCAGTATTTCTGTTTATAACGCCGCACAACGCCGAATAATTCAGTTCAGTTTAGTTCGATTTAACGCAATATTTCTGTATAAAGGTCTAGAAATGAGTTAGTAACATAAATCCCCGGTGACAATTTTGTGTGGTTGCCATGACTACGGCTTTGCCAAAGAATCGCGAAATAACGTTCGGGTCAGTTCAAAAGCGAGTGACGAAAAAATTTGCATCAGTTTTTTCCACAATTTGGATTCATTCTATGGGGGAAGGAAGGGAACCCCCCGTCGAATCGTATCCGTTCAGTCGATGTAAACATAATGGAAATCATTCACAGTGTTATAAAGGAGGGAATTATTCTCCTAAAAGCAATAGGTCTGGCAGCTTTCTGCGAACGCTTTCAAGCCTTCGGCATCAGTGGGAATGATTTAAATACATTTTTGTGGTCCCCAGGTTTTGCTTTTGAGTTCATGACAATATGACTGAACGTTCGCATGAATGTTTAGGATTGGGGATGTTTGCTTGAAATTGTTTACAAAAGGAAGGTGTTTGTTTACTGCTGTTTCCTGTTTTCCCGAGACGTCCCAAAGCTTTGTTTACTTGCTGAATTTTTCGTGTTTTGCAGATTTGAATGTTTTATTAATTTCTCTATCATTGCAAACTCATAAACGAGTTTAAATTTTAGCACCTTTTCCCGTCCTCAGAAACAGGCAGGCAAAAATTAATACGTTGAAATAAAGAATAAAAGTCAATTCTCTCTCTCGGTCTTCTCTCTCTCTCTGCTCTCTGTCATCACTGTCTCTCTCGTTCTCTCTCTCTCTCTCTCTCTCTCTCTTATATTGCATTCCAATTCTTCTGCATGGGCCAACATTCCACCCTTCTTTATATCCAACCCTTCTTTGTCCTTTAGCGCCGTTTACTTCTTTTCATTTCATTACCAGTACAATATTGACCCTCTTTATTGCATTTCATTAGTTTCGGTATATTGCATCTCTCTCTCTCTCTCTCTCTCTCTCTCTCTCTCTCTCTCTCTCTCTCTCTCTCTCTCCGCGAGCGAATCTCAAGATCATAAAACTGGTTAAAAAAAAACGCTTGCTAATTGGAGTGGAGTTTATTCCTCTTAAGGATCCCACTAAATTCTCTGAAGATTTTGATCCGTTGTGAGGATCGAGTAGTGGTTTGATAAGAGCACAACGGCGGAATATTTTTATCTTCTCCGGTTCTGAGTTGATTATACCATAGTATATCTCGTAGGGGGTTAGTGCCGTCAGTGCACCTCATTCGGTGCAATGTAGGCAAGCTTATTCTTAAGATTCTTTGCAGTGTTCCCTTCGGCCCCTAGCCGCAACTCCTTTCGTTCCCTTTTACTGTACCTCCGTTCATATCATCTTTCTTCCTTCTTACTGCCCTCCCTCTTGCATAATGCCAAAAATCTATTTAAATCAAATCAGATCAAATTATGTTATATATACATACATAGTACAGTGATGCTCAAATCTCATGCGACATGATTCCATAGGATTTCGTTCAAAAATTCACTAACTGCAACCTAGCATGCTCGATATTTATCTTTCATTTCAATGCGAAAACGCGAGTATCGCATACACTAAGGCTATTAATATGTTTCATAGGAGTGAAATCTGTCATATATTTAAAAATTGTAAGAAAATGTCATGTGTAGCCAAATTTCAGAAAAACCCTTTCGTTCACTCATCACTGAAGCATTTGACCAAAACGAAGCGCAATCAAACCTGAGTTCTAAATGTTAAATAAATAAAAAAAGAACGAAAAAAATTGTCGTAACATTAATAATGCTTCCAAAGCAAACATAGTATTTGAAATAGTCCTATTTGATTGCTTTTACCCTCAACGCTGAAAAAAATGTAAATATGTATATACAAAGTAGAAATGCGCCCACCGATATCAACGTGTGAGGGAGCATGTGTGACGTATCAGTGTCGGTGCAACAACCACCACCTGGTATATAAGTAGGTCTACAATGAGTAGCGAACATTAAATTATTTTGAAAACATATACTTTATGTGTTTAAAGAAATATTTAGATTTTCATACATAATTATTTGTTATCTTTCTTTAATATTTCAAAACTGATAGCATACTAGCAAATATTCGCCTATTCGTCAAAAGCCAAGATATTATTCCTAGGCCTAGGTGTTAGATTTCTTTGACTTTACACTTAACATTCACATCTCTATATTAACAATTTCTGGCCAGAAAAGCAAATGGGGTTATCTACACATTCTTGCACTTCAAGTTACCTTATGAAAGAATAAATTATACACCAAAAGTGAGCAGAAGGACTTTTAAGAAAAATAATATTGTAAACCAGTTGAAAAACAAAAAGTGTTAGATATGCCTTGATATTAATACTTATAATTTATTTTCGATTAATAACCATCTTCTCCATATAATCAAAGTCATCATCTTTTATTCCTCAAAGAACAGGTAATCTCTACAAATAAAAACATAGTAAGGATTACATCTCAGAAAGCTTAGATTATTTTTCTAGGCCTATAAATCATTTTTGCAACATACAGGGCAGCTTTAAACACAGCTTGAAACTTCAACATTCAAAGAAAACTGGTTGTAATTCATATTCCTCAAAGAACAGGTGATCTCTACAAATAAATTCATTAGTAACAGATTACATCTCAGATGGCTTAGATTATTTTTATATGCCTATAAAACATTTTCCAACATACAGGCAGCTTAAACGCAGTCGAAATCTTCAACATTCAAATAAAACTGGTTTAAGTCATATTCCTACATTGAAAGTGTTGTTATGACTGTTGAGCTTATTAGGTCTATTGTCATAATGCTACAGACATGGTTATGTTGACCAGTCCGAGGAGCATGTTAAGTGTGCTTTCGATTGCTGGCACCGCTAACCTTATCACACCACACTTGAACTGAGAAAAATAACAAAATCAATTCAAATCACACAAATTAAGAATTATACCAATGCATAAAAGGGATCATATCTATTTAACCATAAGGAAAATAAGGCTAGCTGTGAATTTGCAAACTTTTCGACATGAATGACATTACAAATAAAAAAAAAAGAAAAAAAATTAGCACTACTTGGCAACATCACGTTGAATCTGAGAATATGGACGATACAAAAAGAATCATGTTGCATGAGATTTGAGCCCCACTGTAACACTATAATATATTGTGTATATTATATATATATATATATATATATATATATATATATATATATATATATATATATATATATATATTTTGCTACTTTCAAAATGCATATATTCCTATCTGTGACTGTATAAAATGTTATGTAAATTGTGCAAACATTTTTTCAGATTCCTAGATAGCTTAGAGATAGGATATTTTAAATGTGTTGTTCAGATTTTGCATAACATAATATAAAAGAATATATATAACGTAGAATGTAAAAAAGAGAGAGATTTCTTTGTCCATTCGAAACTACGATTGTTTCCCTATTATGTCTATACTGTGAGATTAGAGGGTCTGTCGAGATCCGTTTGCTTTCCTAATCTGTCAACACATTTGATAAGCGATCGAATCGAGTCTTTGCGTTATCAAACATGTCAATCTTAATTATCGCTCAGCCTCCGTGTCGATCGAGTAGAGTACATGTCTTTTTTTGTTAACAGACTGGACTCATACATGTATGTCTTTGTCAAAGCCACTTGTGGGTTACACATTTTGTGATTGCGTAAGATTTCGAAGCTTCTAGAAGCATTATTGTCTCAAAACGTTTTGTCATCTGCCCTGTCCAGTTTCTGTAAGGAAGAGAGATTCATTATATCTTAGAACCGCGAGGCGTTCAGGCAACTCTCTCTCTCTCTCTCTCTCTCTCTCTCTCTCTCTCTCTCTCTCTCTCTCTCCATCGCATAGCACTTTTGATCTTAAAGTAACATAACGATTTCGTAATTATAAACTGGTCACTAGTAACTTGAGAATTTTAGATTTGATATTTCTTAGAGTTTATTTAGTATTATTTAATGTTTTTTTGTGGAATCTGAACAAACATTGTTGTTGTAACGGCGCCTGGTTTTTGTGAAAGTCTGATACAAGCTGCAAAAAAAAAAAAGAAAGAAGTTGGTATACCCAAGGTGAAGTGTGTTATGTTTTTATTAGTTGCAACTAATAACGGATAAAAACTGTGGTTAACTAATAACTGATAGGAACAGTGTTAACTAATATCTAATGGTTATGATGGTTTGGTAAGAAACTAATAACTGATAGGAACAATGGTTAACTAATAACAGATGGTTTCGAAGGTTTGGTAAAAAATGATGGTTACAATGTTTTAAGTGAAAAAGATTTACACTTTTCTACACATTGCAAATTTTTGTGTTTGGTGTTTGTTCCATTGTTTGTGCACTTGTTCATTTTCTTATTGAAGTGAGCCTTTTTTACATTTTTTGTATTTTCATTTACAATCACGATTTAATTGACTTAGTTATTTTCATTGCTTAATCATTGCACATTTAATTAAATTTAACACTTGTGAATTAATTTGCATTTACTTAGAATTCTTTTCAAGTTTTATTATTGTTTAGCACTTGTGAATTAATTTCTAATTTTCAATTATTGCCTAACACTTTTGAATTTGATTGAATTATCATTTTCTTGAATTTTGTGATAAATTAATTTTGATTTAATTTGACTTATTTGATTCAAGAATTAATTAAACTTTAACTTTGTTTTTCAAGTAACAGTAATTTTCCCTGATATTGTGAATTTTGCTTATAAATTTTAAGTTCTATAATAAATTTTTTTATTAAAATTTTATAAGTATTTCATTTCTAACCAGTATATTTGCATATGATTATGATTATGATAGGTAGAAACATAGAGTGGTAATTGATTTGCTTTCCTTCAATTTACTTAGACTTCTGAAAATCAGGGAAATACTTAGACTTTTAAAGTTGTTGATGGAGTGATGCCCTTTGATTATTTAATTACTTACAAGATTACCTCACACCTGTTTTTGATGAACTTAGTCTGATTTTCTGCAATACTGGTAAGTTGTTAAGGGCATCACTGTTGCTTTAGAGTATTAAGTCGTTTAGTACCTGTTATGAGGGTTCAGGTGTCTGGCTTTTGGTGAGGTAATGGTAACCAGATACTTGGCTTCGTAACAATATATATAATATATATATATATATATATATATATATATATATATATATATATATATATATATATATATTTATGCATATATATTTATATATATTTATATGTATAGCCTACATATGTGTTTGTATGATGTACAGGGTGTCCATAAAGTCCCATTACCATTACAATTATTTATTGCTTGTAATGGTACTGGGACTTTATAGACACCCTGTATATTTCAAGTTCCCAAGACACGGTGTCTTTAAGTATACCTGTAGTCGTTGTAATGCAACTTATATATTGGGAAATCAAAACGACGGTTTCGGTTCCTTGCCTTTGAACACTTATAGAACAATTAGAACAAACCGTCCACATAACAAACAAGCATTTAGAGCCATTCCAGAGCATTGCTGCCAACAGCACCATCCCCTGAGCATTGACTTATTTATTTATTTATT
>NC_061105.1:39529423-39534423 GCF_015104395.2 Macrobrachium nipponense
TATACTATGTATGTCTTACTGTTATATAAATATATATATATATATATATATATATATATAGATATATATATGTATATATATATATAAATATATACTATAGATTATTATATATATATATACTATATATATATATATATATATATATATATATTATATATATATATATATATATTATATATATATATATATATAATATATATATATATATATATATATATATATATATATTAATATCTATATATATAATTATGATATAATATATACTCGGGCTCCGTATAAACCGAATACGTAAACGGAATATATTATGGAAATGCAATGCGGTAATTGGATTTTAACTTACCTTAAAAAGGGGGGGTTTGGTATTATTTATTGTTAGAGAAAAAGGTCGCCAGGACTCAGCTAATTACTTTACATACATTTATTTACAAGAGGCCATTGAAATGCCTGGAGAAAAGAGTAAATGCAGCTCATGCGCACAGGATCAAATTATCTCTCACAAGGGGATAGCTGGCTAAAATGATATTCATGTAAATGCTGGCTTTCAAAAAAATTATTCGTATTATCTTGCGGCAATGGCAGCACTTGCGGGCGCGAAGACTGGACATGTGACTCGGCAAATCTGAAAAAATCCCAGATTAGACGCAAAATAAAAAGGAAGACTTCTTGCACAAGTTATGATTATTCAGTTTTTCTCTAACACATTGGGGAAAAGGAACTCTAGTGTTAAATGAGGTATGCATTAAAGACTGGAACTTTACCAAGTCTCAAGGGGAAGCACATGGCCCGATGAGGACAAAGGGCTTTTGATGTAAAAGTGATAGAAGGGAAATTTGAAAATGAAATCAGCAAGAGTCGCCTTGGAGAAAAAGAGCTGGTTTGGAGTTTTAAATTTCTAGACGTACCTTAAAACCTTAGGGCATGAACATGTGTCGTGCTTATGAAGAGATGGTCCCAGCAGCGTTTGGACAAAAGGCTGAATTCCCGTCAGAGGAGGAGAGAGCGAGTCCGCCTTGCTTAAGGTCTAGCTTCGACTGAGACAGATGCTGGTGTCTTGGAAACGTAGGGATTTCACACACACGCCTCCGGGCATTGCCTGAAAGGAAAAAACAACAACCAGCAAATTTGGAAGGAAAAGAAGGTCTTATGGTAGGAGTCCCTAAAACCCATATGAGGCATAGCTAATCCCGTGACTTGCCCGTCTTACCCTAAGATTCAGCCTGACCCGGAAATTCCTTTTCACCCTTCCTACCTGCGTGTTCTCTCCCAAAATCAGCTGATTTAGGAGATAACATGGCTGCTCATTTAGAAATAAAATGAATTAAATACTGCTGGGCAAGACGACGGGTGATCAATCTTTGTAACCGCGAATATACATATATTATTGATATAAATATAAATATATATAATATATATATTATATATATATATATATATATCTATATATATATATAGAATATAATATTCGACTATATATTTATATATTAATATATATATATATATTAATAATAATATATATATATATATTAGATCTATATATTACTATATAATGGTTATAATAACATGTAAGTCTATATATTATATATATATATCATATAATATATATATATTATATATTATATACTATATATTATAATATAATATATATAATAGATAATTACAAGTCTTGGCTACTACTTTGTTTTAAATTTTGTGGATTTTGACTGTTTTAACATTTTTTTTCCTTTTTTTCCAAGACTTATCTGTTGTTATTTCTGAAGGACCTTTTGTTCTTACTTTTTCGAAGGATCTGGACTACTAGTGAAACTTTTTTTTTTGCTTAATAAGGGTTGTTCTCCTCCATCATTAAACACAATTAAAGAAGACTGAAAGGCGATCGTCAGTTGCCAATTAAAGCCTCCGTTCAGGTCAGGACGTAAAAAGACCTGGATTAATCAGAGGCCATTCATCAAACGCTCCACTCGAACGCCTTCAAGATTTATTACTTCGGTCCACGAAGGGCGCTATTTTTCTGGATCGACAAGATCTCGCGTCTTCGAGATTAGACCTTAAATGTGAAGAACGGAATTCTGAGTATTCGAGATTCATTTTCGCAAACCTATGCTCTCTCTCTCTCTCTCCTCTCTCTCTCTCTCTTCTCCCTCTCTCTCTTCTCTCTCTCTTCGTTCGTGAAATTAGGAGGGCGTCAATTTGTAAATAATAGTTCGTTGCATTGTATGTTCAATATAACGTTTCTACTCTCTTAGTGAAGGTTAAGATCCGTAAAATTATGCGCTGGTTTTGCAACATTTAGGGTTTTATCTTTATTGTAAGTTCCCCCCCCCCCCCTCCCCCCCCCCTCTCTCTACTCTTCTCTCTGTCTCTGTTCGCCTCTGTCTAATCTGTTCTGTCTCTCTGTCTATCCCTCCTGTGTTTTTGTTTTTTCCACGTAAAACTCGTAATAATATCACCGTGGATTTCCTCAGACCTGTCATTTTGTAACCCCCTGGAGAAATTTTTCTTCCATTCAAACGCGACCTAGGTATTAGAAAAATTCCGGGCCCCCAAAGTTTTTTGGTCCCCCCCCCCCCCCCCCCCCCCCCACGAGACGTCTTGGTTGCTTGTCCTCCCCTTCTTCCGTCTCCTGGTATTCATCAACTCATTTTTTTTTTATCTTTTGTAAAGAAAAATTACAACGTTAAATACCAAGTCCCCAAGGCTTGACGAAAACAAGTAAAAATTGTGCGCCGAAGCTTCTTCGGCGCTATAAGAGTTTTCTGTACAGCATATAATGCTTGTATGAATCCTTCAGCCACGGCACCGTGGGTGGTTTTGTGGTGCCCGACGCATAATTATATGGCTAACTTTAACCTTAAATAAAGATTAAATCTAGCTGAAGATAGAGAGGGCTGCAATTTCCTATTTTTATTTTTGATTTAGAGGGATAGATTGATGAATATACCAATTTGCATCTCTCTATCCTCAAGCAGTTTTTAAGATCTGAGGCGGACAGAAAAAAGTTGCTGCACGGAAACAGATAAAGCCCTTTCAATAGTTTCTTTATAGTAAATTTAAATATTCGCTTTTAATTTACTTGGTAGCCATCTTGTGCCTCTAAGATTTGTTAATATATAACTAAATTTAGTTTAAAAGAAACAAAACCTGAACGGATTCTTTGTGGCTTTTATTTTAAACTGGAGTAAAAAAAATGAAATTTTCATTCGAACATTCAGCCCTAAAATTGGATTAGGTTCCCATTTCATCATGTTTTCAGAGTTTCGGATTTGAGTACAATGGCGTAATTACGGTGAATGTTTGTCATTAATTCTCCTGAATTCATTGATTTGGAGCTTTTTCTGCATTTATTTTTCACGGTTTACACTGTAGTTATTTGTGACCTTCGAGTCCTGGTGTTTTCAAGGTCACTCAGCCGGCTATAGTAGATTCACTTCACCCGTGCCTTTGTGAACTCTCTCGAGAGAGTGAGAGTTTTCAGCCCTGTGACTGGCTTATCAACAGCCAATCAGGAGCGTCGTAAGGAACGGTGCTGGGCATGAGATGCACGGGTGAAGTGAATCCACTATAGGATTGATACTTGAAAACTAATAACCATAATGTTAACTGCTTATTTTTTTGTTATACTTAACTGTATTATTTACTAGATTTTTGTTTAATATTTTGTTGATAATTCCAGCCCTTTCACTTTTTTTTAGTGACTGGCAAACGTTCTGTATTAAGATAAAGGTATGAAAATAAATGTTATTTAGGATAAGATTTGATGGAAATCCATTACAAGTTATCAGTGGAGAGAGAGAGAGAGGAGAGAGAGAGAGAGAGAGAGAGAGAGAGAGAGAGAATTCTTTTTGCTTCAATATCTCCCGTGTTCATGTTGTATACAGTTTTTGTAGAGAGAGAGAGAGAGAGAGAGAGTATGTGTGTTATATTTGCATCTTACGACACAACGTGTCCTTACTGCTAAACACCACTGTCTGTAGGAATGACCTAGAGTCTCATTAGGAAATCTCAGGAAAATCCAGTGTCCCTTATTTATAGAGGTTATAAATCTCCACTGTTGATTCTTTGCCATTACAAGTTGTCCTTTTGGAAATCAGCTGCTTAATCGAATACCCTTCCTGACGTCAGCTCCCCATGTCATGACAGCCATTCTTTCCTGATTTCACGTCTTCAAATTGTTGCTGATGTCAGGTATTATTCTGAGGCGTCCCATTGCTGAAGTCAGTTATTCAGAATCATTACTTTGGTAGCTCTTAATTAGTAGAGGGTGATTAGCAACGACAAGTGGTGATTAGTGAGTCCTTCCTGACAGTTGCTCAAAGACTGACCATTAATGAACAAGGGATAGTCACTGATTTGTAGGGAAAATGGTTGATGACGAAGGATTTGCATTTAATGTCCATAAATAAGTATAACATTAAATAAATATCTGGCTACTTATTACGTGAGGAATGGGCCAGATTGGGACCTAATTTCATTATAATTGATAATTACGTCATTCCAAATGATGAGCATTTCATATACGAGGATGAGAAGTTAATGAAATTTGGATAATACAAATTTTGAAAATTAGCAGACCGAGAATAATTTCGTAAATATGGAAATATTTACGAAATGAGGTTTCTCATTTCGTAAATATTTCCATACGTTTCTAAGAAAATTGATACGTTTATTCATATTAATTTCTCTTACCTATATAATTTTATACTTTTAAAAAAATATATCCGTATCCTACAAGAAATGGCTTAAATGCAAATTAGAGATTATTTGAGCTGTTGCATCCTTTAAATGAGGCAGCCGGAATCCTAAACCCAGTTCTCGAGGAGCCATGAAGTGGCTGAGATCACAAAGACGTGTCTGGCATTTCAGTTCCTTTTGTTGTCTGAAAGGGAACTGATTTTTTTTTTTTTTTTTTTTTTTGGAGAGGAGTGGGGGGGGGGGGCGATTTCACGCTTGTCCTCTGCTATTTTGCTGTTTTCTTCCGTATTAGATGTAAATTGCGTAATCAT
>NC_061105.1:39539423-39554423 GCF_015104395.2 Macrobrachium nipponense
CGATTCTTCTATGGCATTTTTAATCCACGTGATGCAACATTTATGAAATTTTTAATAAGCCCTTCTTATCAGTGTCTCTCAACCAGAACCAATAAGGAAAATATTCCATTGTTATTTGATTATCTTTAGCTTCTTTGAGTCTTCTTCTTTTATGTATTCCGGGATTGTTTGGTCACTTTTGTTGCCTTCTTATCGTAGCAATGTCTCTTCTTAACCAATGCTCCAGTTCATCCTACTCTACTTGGGTTATCAAGATGTAATTGAAAATTCTTAGTGAATGTTTTATTCGGGTTACAACCTCTCTCTCTCTCTCTCTCGTCTCTCTCTCTCTCTCTCTCCTCTCTCTCTCTCTCTCTCTCTCTCTCTCGCCTTCTTCCCGTGATGTCAACTCTAATTGAATATTGAATGAACGGTTGCTCCGAAAACATAACACTTTGGGAAATTGAATAACTACCTCTACCCTCATTTGCATTCACGTCCCTTTGATCAGAATACTAACTGCGTTTGGTTTGTGAAACATGACGCTCACGTTTTCACTTTCACGGGAAATTTCTTTCGTGACTGGGAAATGCTGAACAGTGTTTTAGCGTTTTTAATTTCTATATGTCCTTCAATATATGTATGTATACCACAGGAAAATGACAGGCAGAAATCCACTGTAAAGTTCCTTGGGATGTCTTACTGCCCTATCATTTTCCTGTGGTATTCACTTATTTAATGAAGTCAATTGCATCTACTGTGTCCTTGTGTGTGTTGTGTATGTGTGTGTGTGTTTGTGTATGTATTTACGTGATAAAACTCCCAAATCTTGCTGTGGTCAGAAACGCTGAGTAAGCCAACTTTCCTTCTTCATTCCTTCCTTTCTTCTACTTTCTTAGTTTTCTTTTTACTTTCTCCACGGTAATGACGTCGTAGCCACGTAGCTTACTAGGAATATGGGAATGGCTGAAACTCGGCAGTGTTCCTTAATATCAGTGACACGTTTGGCTCCTTCAGGCAATAGATGGCGGCACGGGTTCCTAAAGAGAATTTAAATGGCGTCTTGAAATTAACATCCGGGGTGTGGTGGGGCATATGAAATTGTCTTTAGAGGCGTTTTTTTTGTTTTTTTGTTTTTGTTTTTTTTTTTGTTTGTTTACGAACGTCTGAATGATAAGCAATTAGCGTTGAAATGGAATAAAAAATATAAAGTAAGTTTGATAAAGTTGAGATATTGTAAATTCATAAGATGTGCCGTCGTTTAAGGTAATAGTGTCAGTGATAGACTTTTAATGAATGATTTGTGACAAATATAATGAGTATCTATTTAACGTTAATAAACAGACGAACACTGCAGTCTTTAAGCGAAGGACATTAACTGCGTCCTCAAAAAACGGAGGGGCCTCGGCGAGGTAATCCATACCCTCTCTCTCTCTCTCTCTCTCTCTCTCTCAGCATAGAATTCCAGAAATCTTAAATCTCCAGTTGCGACCAAGAAACATTTAAACTCTTGTCCAGAACTCCAGGATCAAAAACTACCTGTCACGTAAATGGCTCAGAAAATATTACATTTAATAAAGCTGTCAAACGCTAATATAATATGTTTCCAAGTGAGTTTGATTCCATTTATGCTGCTGACTTTCATTAAAGAATGTTTGAACCTTGATATTCGGATGAGTCAGTTCGTGAGGTTTAATTCAGGACATTTCGTATATTCAGATCCTACACGGAAACTACGGCAAAATAATGTCAACAACCCACCCCCCCCCCCCAAACCCCCCAACACAAATATATACATAATTGGTGATTATATCTGAGTATCAAGGCCAGAGGAGATTTTTTCAATACACAGGCGTGCGTATGCATACGTGAAAATACACTACATTTCTCATCACCAGAAAGAGAGAGAGAGAGAGAGAGAGAGAGAGAATCGGAAACCTATAATGACACAATGATTGCTATTCTTCTAACGATAATTCAGTAGGGAATTTCTATGAGATGAGAACTGTAAATGTGACTGTATTCAGGTCCTTTTTTTTTATTTGAGAACAATAAATACTCTTTATTTGACTTTCTGTTCCTACTGAATATCATGTTATATAAGAAAAAGATTTTGCATCTACAGAATACGATATGAAGGCCATTTAGGTCCCGTATATCCTTGTCGTCTTTTAATGTAAATAAAAAAAAAGACAAAAAATAAATTCCATCCCTGACATCCTAATGGATACGTGGGACCGTCGTCAGCTGTTGTCCCTGGAAAGCAGGTGTTCAGTGTCCCTGGAATCGCTGAATCCACAATTGTCTGACGATAATTTCCTCAGCTACGACTGTGAATCCTCCACGTCTGGTGAATTGGATACTGACAGTGAAATATTAAAGACGCCTATGACGGTTACGCTGTTATGGAATTGTTAAGGTATTCAAGGAATGTCCATAATTGTTCATAAGTTTTCATATTCAGCTATCTGCATTTTTAAATACGCATGTAAACATTGCTTCATTCTACGCGTATCTAGTGTTTTCTTGGTTTTCTTAAATACCCGGGGCTAATGGTTATTGATATGTGTTTGTATGGAATTCAGGGGAAGAGGAAATTTTCAAGATAGCTGGACAAACAATTAAACGAAGTATTGCCTTCAGATCGGCAAGATTTTCCCGTCTCCGGAAACGTTCATTCATTATATACTTGCATCCTGAATAACTGTAGTCCCATTACTTCCACTGATATCCACTTTCATATTTCTTTAAGGGCATAATGCGCATAATTCTTGATAATCTTGACTTTCAGTGGCTGGCTTAACGACTGTTTGAATCACTGCTCCCCAAATACCCTTTATGCCAAATACCCCCACCATTTCATCCCGAAGTACCCTTCAATCTCCGATGAAACCTCATTAAGCCAAAGGAATGGCTATTCCGATATTTATTATCCATGAAATTACGGTTAACGACCACGGGAGTCCTCGCAAAAGTTCTCTTTTGCCAAGATATTTCTTCAAAGAGAGACATTTTAACGTTTGCTTCAGTTACGAATTGGGAGGTAAATGTTTGAAGGTAATTCCAATGACTCATCTTGGGAGCTGAGTGGGTCATATTCATTGATGGCACAGGAGGTCTGATGGTCAGTGTTTTTTAGGTCAGGGAGAACGTGCATTTTGGAAAGATGGTCTGGTATGGTCCTGTGGATGGGAAAGTCACGGCTAAGATTTTTTGTTCAATTTACTTAAAACAGGATTTTATAGAAACCAAGATTTAAGGTAAATCAGAGAAAATATAATTTTTCAATGAATTAGTCAAGCACTTTCTAAAACTAAACATTTTTTCTTGAGTATACAACGACCTTCTTTTGCGTGGAAATGATTGATTGTATTTCGTTTGTGCTGTCATTATTCATTCAAATGATTTGTTGATTTGAATGTAAAAAAAACGCACTTTACTTAACGTGAATTATTATATTCTTTTTAACTTTTTTTTTCGAAGAATATCTGTTAAAATCTTCTTATTATAGTTGTTATTCCTCGAATGCGAAGTCTTTATAAGAGGAAACTTTCTTGCACGAGTATGTAGGACAGGAACCGGTCTTCCGAACACTTTTGTAAAATATGAACCGAGTCTTTAGCTACGTTAGAATTGTTTCCCTCTCGCCATTTCTCCCTTCTGTTTATTGATGGTCTTGGTCTGGAAAATTCGTCGATGTGGAAGGTATAATAGTTCTCCGATAAGATTTTCTTTCGAATCTCTTTTAAGGGGATTAAGTGAGAAAGCGTACAGAAGAGAGCCCCATTTTATCCAGATATTCCGATCTAATTTTGCGAAAATTATCGAAGAGCACGGCTCCTATCAACACACATTTGGTACTTATTCGACTCTCATTTCGATTCCTACTATTTTAAAATGTTTTGTGTCATACTTAAATTTATCTTGACTTAAGAAGATACTGACTCCCATTTACAGTGGGGCGGCCTGGTGGGCAGAGCCGTGAGAGAGAGATCCACGGACCATGCCATAACACGTCAGCTGAATTCCGCTCCGACCCAACCGTGTTTGTTTGTCCCAGCTCACAGATTGCGTCGTTTTCACGGTAGGAAAAATAAGGAGGTATACAGATATTTTTCCTTTCCTTTCTTTATTACACAGTTCGTTACAAAAAAATATGATTTGCCTGAATTCCTGAGGCTCTGGTTTGTCATATCGAAATATTGTCCATAAATATGTGATTATTCATAAAAACTTCTTGAGATGTTTCAAATAAATTCAAGCACTAACGTTTTCTTTATGTATATGAGAGAGAGAGAGAGAGAGAGAGAGAGAGAGAGAGAGAGAGAGAGTTTATTGACAAAACATCGCATTCAATCCCAGGAACTAGATGCTTAAAAACTATATATTTCTAGAACATGGTGAATTATCGGTCATATCTCAAAGTCGACATTCTCTCTCTCTTTCTCTCTCTCTCTCTCTCTCTCTCTCTCTCTCTCTCTCTCTCTCTCTCAGCCAACTCAACGAACACACGAACAGTTCCCGAGTAAATAAATTTTATATATAAATCCAAAATAAATAAATATTTCGTAGAAAGATTTTGAAAATCAGTGCAATCAAGCCTGCGTCATGACATAATGACGAGCCATTTAGTTTTTAATATCTTTTACCTTGAATGATCTGAACATTTGACGATTGAAATCGATCAAACCGCTCCGCGATGTAAACGTTGACGTCGCTGTTGCTCTGAGGAGCAAAGGCGATAGATATCCCAGGAGACGTTTTCCAGTTTCAGTGTCTCTTTGGAGTTTCTGTTCGACTCTCAAATGGTTGCAAAACATCCTCATTCTCCGTGTGGCTGAGGAGTCGCCCTTCTCTCGAGTTTTCACTTCCTTCTTTCTTTCTATTCCTACTTCCTTTTTGGCTTCCTGGTATTCTTGGGCGAACAAATAATATACACACATGCATATACATGCATATATATATATATATATATATATATATATATATATATATATATATATATATATATATATATATATATATAAATATTAAACATTAAATATGTAATTAATATATATTTATGTATAATGTGTATATACTAACTTACTTTCAACTTTTTATATAATTTCTGTTGTTAACATATTTATTTATTTGTCTTATTTTTATGTTTCACTATAGTCTTTTGTAAATACTTAAAACTAGGTATCTGGCAATTGTACTACCTTTCCGTCCTCATGACGTCACAAACGCATGTAAGCTCATATTGTATCAGTACGCTTGATAACGTCAATACGTATAGGTTGACGAAACAAGCTGTCGCGTGTAAAAATACTGGAGTAAATGGAAGAACCCCATTATGTGTCCATTAGTAACCTGAACAATGAAGTAAGAAAGTAATTAGAAAATATGAAGCAATTTCAAAAACAAAAAAGCTGGTTAACAGAGAAAGCCATTCTATTCAATGAATGATATATATATATATATATATATATATATATATATATATATATATATATATATATATATATATATATATATAATGTGTGTGCGTGTATGTATATATTTTCCCTTTCCCTGGTTCTTCCTTAAAAAACGGAAAAAGGAGGGCACAAAAATTTCATAAATAATTATTGAAAACAAACAGCTGCTACCTGCAGATATCCACATAGATGCTTGGATCTCTCTCTCTCTCTCTCTCTCTCTCTCTCTCTCTCTCTCTCTCTCTCTCTCCTTCCTGGGAAGTGGACTGGAACAGGCTGCTTCTCCCGCAGCAGTATAGGAATGACAATTAACGTTCTCATAATGTCATGTTAATGAAGCCCGGGATGACCTCCAGCCTCGAACCGAATGAGATCCAGAAACAGACGCCCCTGGATCCAGTGGATCGTTAGTTTAGGATCCTGTCCTAGATAGAAATGATATTTACGCCTCTTGGAAGAGGGGATGTTATATGAGTCAGGAAGCACTGAGGGCTATTTTAGGAGTAGATATCCAAAGGTGGGTTGTTGTGGTAAAGAAACGTCACCTGGTCTAAGTGGTTGGCAATTTCGAATGCCCGTTAAAAGTATATATATGTGAGATTTAATGTTAAACATCCTCTCAGAAATAGGTGTTGTTCTACCATTTATTAATTCGTATTTTGTAATAGCTGTGGTGTTGTCAAATGACCCTAATTAAGAATAGCAATAACGATAACAGATTTATATGACGTTGTGTTGATTACTGGAATGACCAAGATGACACAACTGGGACGTTTACTTAATTTCAGCGCCGTTTGGTTTTGTCATTCGACTGAAACTAAATCATTGGAAATTCTAATTTCTTACTTGAGTCTTTCTTTTTTTCTTTCTTCGTTTTTCAGCAAGAAAACAGAGTACAATATTTTCAGTTTCTCTAATTTCGTCCGTTGCTATATTTCTATAAACACACACACATACATACATACATACATACATATATATATATATATATATATATATATATATATATATATATATATATATATATATATATATATATATATATATATATATAATATATATAGATATATATATATATATATATATATATATATATATATATATATATATATATATATATATATATATATATATATATATATAAGCGAATCCCACAGGAAAATGATAGTCAGAAATCCAAGCGCTTTCGTCGTTACTAAGACATTGTCAAGGAGCTAATGTCATTAGCTCCTTGACAATGTCTTAGTAAAGACGAAAGCGCTTGGATTTCTGACTATCATTTTCCTGTGGGATTCGCTTATTTATGAAGTCACGTGCATCTACTGTGATTTTTTAAGCACACACACACACACACACCACACACACACACACACACACACACACACACCACACATATATATATATATATATATAGTATATATATATATATATATATATATATATATATATATATGTATATATGCATATACATATATATATATATATTGGGTATGTATGTACGTAAATATGAGAGAGATGAGAGAGAGGTTGTGTGTGTGTTCGTGTTTTGCAACTTACAAGAACAAAGCAAACTTAATTTATATTTCAAATTAAATTCATCCTGAGTTCAAACAAGTATAATAGAAAATTCCACGAATAAATAAGCGCCGAAAAACTGTCGCAAAAGACACCGAACTAACTTGATTAACGCAGTCCCTCGTGAGTGTGACATCTCGAAGTCATCATTCCTCACCAATTTTTGTCCGCACGAAGAGAGAGAGAGAGAGAGAGAGAGAGGAGAGAGAGAGAGAGATAAAGCAAACGTCGCTAATTACGAGAGCGTGTGTTGCCAGGCAAAGACGACAACCAAAGTGAGCATTCCGAGGAGGTAGTATGGAAAGATGTCGTTTCAGGAAACTGGCTGTTCCTCTTTTCAATTCTTCTTCACTTTGGGTAATCCCTTTTACGTCGTCACTTAATTTGATGGATTGATTGAATTTTGTCTCAGAATTGATGTCGTTACCATAAAATTCTTCACATTGATGTTTAAGTTGGATAAGATATCGATTCGCCAAAGCGGAATTCCTTTAATGGTAATGCAAGATACTTAAGCCTCCATGTAAGGACTACTTGCTTTCGTGATATTATTTTGTAACTTTTAGTTTATGGAGAGTTAAGAATTATAAAGTGCCTGACACACAAACACACACACACACACAGAGTTTCAACTGTTCAACTCCGACATATTTCTATCATGTTTATAACCATTACATTGTTAGTGGCTGGCTGTCGAGTTCATTACACGAAGTTCATAGCGAGCAAGATAATATTAATACAAAACACGGTTATATGAGCTATTTTATTGAATTTTAATGTACAAATAGTAGTTTTGATTCAATGTGCCTCAATCAGTGAACTATGAATCAAAAGAGGGAATCTATAATAAACACGATTACTCTTTATACCCATGTTTACTTCTTTTTCGAAAATAAGAGGCCATTTCAGCCATAGAGAATTGTAATAGTCATGTATTGAAATATCTTTTAGAGCACTTAAATTAAAGATACTGAAAAAATATACATGCAAACATTCATACATACATTTTATTTGTACGATACATATACTATACGTATGTGTACGTGCGTGTGTGTGTGTGTTTGTGTACGTGAAAGGAAGAAAGGAGGCCTTGAATATTTACTGAAGGAACAAATCTTTAACCGACAGAGAAAAAGTTAGATAAAATAAAATAAAATAACTTAAGAGTAAATACCCTTAAATAGGTATTCCCAAATTAAAAACAAAAGCACCCGTTATAGGGCTAGTAAACTTGAAGAAATGGCGCCCAGAGAAAATAATTCTAAAAAAAACTTTAACAAAACAAACTTTAGGAAAAACTCAATAGCGACCGTAAAAGAGATTTCCATCCACCTCAGACTTCCCTAACTTTCGTTTACCTTTGGCTCAGAAATGCCAAGTTTATTTTCCTCCCAAAGGAATCCACAATTTCCTTTTTCTCTTCTCTACGGTGGCTTGCTCAGGGCACTTGTTCAGGGGCACTTATTCAGGGGCACTTCTTAGGGCACGTGAAGCACTTGGTCTTCAAAAGTTTTTTTTTTTTTTTTGTTTTTTTTTTTTTTTCTTTTTATGGGAAAGGGGAAAACGCTTATATGAGGAAGTGAAAGATCGTGACAACTGGAAAGCTTCCGTCCTTCTATCCTAAAAGCACAAGTCTGTCAGACAGTCGCTTATTTTTTTTTTTCTTATTAGGATGTAGAGCAATGGAAGTATATGAGACAACTTTCAATAAAAAAGCCAGAGAAGGGGGATATGTATATTATATATATATATATCTATATATAATATATATATAATTATTATATTTATAATATATATTATATATATATTTTTATTTAATATATATATATATTAATATAGATATATATATCTATATATAATGTATATATATATATAATGTGTGTGTGTATGTATATGTGTGTGCATGTGTGTATATGCGTTGCGTGTGTATTTATTTATGTACTGTATGGAACTCTTCACATAACAAGCGGATTCTCTAGAAACCTGAAACTGTTCTCTAGGCTAGTTACAGGAATGGCTCTACCTAATATGGTGGAAAACAATTCGTTTCACTTCAGGTTTAATGTTGACGTCTGTACTATTGGTCATCTTCCCGGGAAGCGGTCTAGTGCCACTTGAAGGAATAAGCAATAATACTAACTCCTGATAGACCTGATTGGGCTTAAGGTTCCAGACTGAGAGTCGATATTTTCTTGATTTTAAACTGTTCCAGTAAGAAAACTCGTCGGGATATATCTGTTGAAGATCAAGTTTTTTTTTCTAGTCCAGTAGTAACCGATAAAATTATTACATCGATTGATGTTAGTGATTATAGAAATAAAATATAGCTGCCTTTTAGTCCATTAGTATATACTATAGGTAACTCTCACAAGATTTGTGCATTGGATGTGTATTAGTTAAAAATTACATTCTTTGACTACACATCAGGAGCAAATTTTTATTATCACATTGAAGTTATCCACAGCGTTCGGAAGACTGGAAGACTATATTTATCCCTCAACCTCTGTGCTGTGGAATTCTCTCCTCCCAACTTCTGTCTTGGCCTTGGTGACTGGGTGGGCGTCTAATGTTTCCTTCGTATTTAGCTGTAACTGGTTTTCTGTCTCTTGTGTTTTTGTTATTTATTAATTGATATTTTGATTGAATGCATCTGCCGTATAGACCACAGTACAAAGGCTTCAGCAATATCTTAACAATTAAGAGAGAGAGAGACTTTCCAGTTTAATCAACCAAGCATTGTGATACAAAAGACAAAATGTACTGATGCGAGAAAGTGGGGAATGTTTGGTTCCTATATACTAACTTGAACCTACATTAGTATTCAGAAAAGTCTAAGTTTAAGTATGCCGAACGTTTGCGCAATATTTATTTGTTTTTATCCTGTCAAAGGTCACTGCATGTTGGTTTTAAATTGTTTTACTTACTGTTTTGTTATATCAGTTGTCCACAACGAAGTGAAGTTGTTTTTAGTTCAAGTCTATTTCTGTGAAATTGTGTGAATGTATACCCCTTTGCCTTTATCGAAGTCATAACATTAGAATTGATGAGAAATAATGATATATGACTCTGAATCTGTCAGGATAGTATTGGAACCTGGAACTGGGTTATGTTATTTTACTTAGGTCTATCTGTTGCTGTTTTCTCCTCATGGCTAGTCAACCATCTGCTACCATCTGGTTTTAGTTTGCTCCGGTTAGTCTTCTTCATTGTACCGAAAGTAAGTATTACTCAGGTCTACCAATTGTCTAGTGAAAATATTAGGTATCCCAGACTGTGTTCATGGAGCCTAAATGTTCACAGGTAGAAGTGTAGGATAAGTCTTACCTATTCCAGTTTAAGGTTAGGCTGCCCTATTCATACTAGGCACTTAATCTTTGGCATGATATCAGAGTTAATTTCATTGGGATTGTTAGATTCTCACGAAACCATGGTAAAAGTATTTGAAGATTCGGCATGCAACCCTCTGCAGTTTTGATAAATTTGTTTGTCCAGGGATAGCTATTGCGAGTAAAATTGAATGCCTAAGCAGGCGATTGTTATTTAGCCTAATAGGTCCGAAGATGGCTCAAGATAGAGCGGGAGGGACATAGTCAGACTGTGGTGTTTGTGAAAAGGGAAGGGTGCGTTAAATGGTGTATGTTGCTCACCATCGATAAGCAGTAATGCTCGATGTAGACGTAGTAGTCCTGCTAGTAGTAGGTAGTATGGGCTTAGACTTCAGACTTTGGAATTTCAGCTTAGGCTAGGGGTAACAGAATTATTTTTGTCTCGCACGTATATTTTTGTATGTGGGCATAAGTTTGTTCCAGAATATGTTGCTCTGTACATTTGCATATCAGAATGTTTGTGGGCATTTGCACCTTCGAACTTGCAGACCTGTCTATCTATATCTATATCTATATCTATGTAAGGGCCTGGACACACCTAAGTGTCGTACACAGGCCTCGGTGTGTATTTCTGGTCCGCGGATGCGAACAGCGGTTGTTCATGGAGAGATACACAGAGTCTCTCTCTCTCTCTCTCTCTCTCTCTGCAGGCAGGAAGATAAATTCTGAACTCTTTCTTCATATTCTTGGTTTGGTTGAAGGGATGTCATGGAAACACGGAAGTAGTCAAAAATAGATATATTCTCTAAAACGTTACAGAGTGAGACAGTGTGCGGAGAAGAGCTTGATGTCTAAGACAGACGGAGGGAGAAGTGATCTCTTACAGAGTGATTTACAATGCAATAGGTTAGCAAACCTAACAAAGATACGTGTGTACGAACAAACACCACTTTTTAGGTTAATACTAGCCATCATTTTAAAGTTCTCATGAGAGCCAAAGTAGGTTCCCATGCCAGAAGGTTGACATTCGTATGTTTGCTGTTTATGCTTAACTAGCCTTCACACGCATCCTGTGACTGCGGTTTTGGCCATACTTTCCTTGGCGACCTCTGACCTGATTAGGAGTTATGCGTTTCTACTAAGGAATGTCCCACATTTCTTTTTATCATGTAATTGAATATTATATATGCTCAGTCACGATAACAAAATAAAGTATATAAGGTCAGTCAGGTCGGGAAATGCCTTTCCACAGGATGTGTGCAGTGCTATTTAAAATATAAGAAAATTCAAAATAATGATACTTAAAATAGTAAATATTTTACTAATGCATCAAATAAAGAATTATTATAATGCAATCAATAAACATAATAAAGCATGGTTATAAGGTAAGTATTAATGATACATATGCTAAGAAAATAAAATGGTAAGGATATATAGGTAATAATCCTACTTAAGTAGATTTAAATCCAAAAGGTTTTATATATAAATGCTATATTGATATACTTATATAAATGCAAGTCATAAAAGTAAGTACTCCACAAGAAATACTAATGCATTTCTGGTAGTTACATGACACACAAAGATTATATGTATTAATATGAGGTTATAAGGACAAAAACTAATGGTACCTTGTGAGAGGTAAAATATAAGGCCTATATATGTATTGATTAAAATAAATGTGATTAAAGATTCGTGTACACTTTTATATATATCCCTGGTGCGTGCAAACGCATAGCTATATTGACTCATTGTTTAAATTATATATGCTTCAGATAGGTGCAAGCTGTTAGATTACTATGCTGATAATTTGACACATGGAAAGCATTGTTAATGAGGTTCTCTACTTTACAAACTAATCATTATACTGATCAACTTTTCACGAACTTCACAGTTCCAAACAATTCACTACGTGTCATGAATTGGCCAGGTTCATACAATGCGGAAATTCCATGCCTTGAGGGCATAGGGGAGATTGTCTGGGCGGTCTCTGACGTTCTGTTGGTGATCTTTTCTTGTTCACGGCGATGGTAATCGCCAACGTGGTCAAAACTGTAGCTAGTAGTGCATAGTAGCGAAGATCCTCATTAGCAATGTAAGTGGGGTGGGCCGGTGTAGTTGGCCGTTGCTTCACTGCAGCCGTCGGCAGCAATGAAGAGATGAGATTCCGTAGTTGATCCATCCGGACAGTTGACCTGAAACTTCTTCAGGGAGAATCTCAGCCAGGTTCTGTTGTCCAGCCTGTGAGCGAACTTATACTTGTCATAAGGGTAGAGGTGATCCAAGCAGTGTTCTCGCATATGGAGCAAAGTTCCATTAAAGGCTAGGTCTAACTCATATGAACCCTAAGACACATTCCGGAATTCAAAGGAGTCAGCCGTGCAAACCTTTTTATCCATGGCTGTGTACCAATTAGCGAACTATTCTAGGTCTCTGATGACCATAAAAGTTTCCTTGTTAGGGGAAATTAATACGTAGCCAGACAGATTCAATATTACTGGTAATGAGCAATTTGAATGTAAGTGGGAAATGGAGCTACTTTATAGAAGAATCAAAAGGGATATTAATCATGATTCTATAATGTTCTACGCTAACTGAGATTAGGCTATAATAGAACTCAATCTTATGTGCTTCTAACAAAGGAGTGTAACCGAGTTTGTCACGCTCATTCTCTAAAGTTAATGTTAAGTCTTTAATAGGTAACAAGTGTGGCGACAGGACTCCTTTAGTTGCGAGGGTTATGGCTTCAACATAATCTTTGGATTTTTCAATGAAATAAGAAATCTTAGTATGTATATGATCCATCTTCGTATTGCAATATGCTAAAGTTGTCAGCAAAGATTGCACGTCCTGGATATGATTTATGTGACTGGAATGTTCATTCACTAACGTCATAAGCTCATTAATTGATTCTAATTGTTTACAGAGAAAATTAATTCATGTTCTTGCTGTAAAAATTCAATTCTCTTATTCTGATCGCTGATTTTAAGACGATTAGAAATGCCTAGACCTAAGCTTGCTACAGAGCTGAATAGATTAAGTTCGGCAAATATAAAGGGGTAACGCCTTTCTACACTGGTGTGTGGAACAGTCTACATAAGAAGGTCGCGTGCTAAGCATTCTGTTTCAGCCGTCTTGTTTTGCAAATCAAAAGACATTAACTCAGCGATGCCCAAGGTCAGAGCAAGCGGATGTTCATCGCTTGAAGGGAAGTAGGTTCTGTGCAATTGATTGAGACATCGTTTTCTGGCAAGAAAATCGCCTGCATATCAACTTCTAGAATTATGTTGCTTGATTTAGGAAGAGATCTTCGGTTCTTTCAATGATTGAGCCATGACTAAACTGAATTCCCTTTGTTTTGGAACCAGTCCCACACGAGAAAAATGCCTGAAAATCAGTACCAGTACGAACATGATAAGCTGCATGTTGGAAACCTGCAAATAGCCAATTATATGTAATTACTTATGTTTAAAATAAACATCACATGGGAATAAATGGTATACAGATAAAAATTTTATATACTAAGATATATATTTTCACACAAGTTTTGTATATACAAGGTTTTGTCATATAAGGGTTATATATATATATAATATAATATATATATATATATATTATATTATATATCTAATATTAATATATATTATATATATATATATATATATACCTCTTTTTTTTATACTACCCTTACAAGTTAACACCTAAGGTGTGATATAGGAACCGTCCTAATGTCAGTAGGCCTTTCTACGCTCTGAACTTTCAGCCTATTTGCCGATAAATGGTCCTTTGAATTTAGGTGTTAGTTTATAGTTCAGACTCTTGCATACGTATATTTGTATATAGATTAGATCACCTACTGCATATGGTTTTGTTTGTTTGGCAGTTTTATCATGATTATTTTTCATGATTATTTCAGCTTCTTCAAGATTCTTACGAAGTATATTGAACCTGCTTACACTAGCATTCATGATATTCTTTAAAGGATTGGTTAAATTGTTTGTGGGTGTAAGAATGTGGAAGGGGGCCTCTTTGGTAATGAAAAATAGTACGGCCCCATCGACGGAGAAAGAGGTTAAATCTGATATAGTATACAAGTTTGTCTGTGCTGACGAGCAATGTCAGTCCCCCCAAAAATGCTATATCGGACACACAACCACCACACTCAAACGTCGTATGCAGGCCCACAGAAACCAAGGAGCCATTGATCAGCACTTTGTGGATACCCACAATAAAAAACCATCATTACAAGAACTTCTCACAAACACCAAAATAATACACAAGGAAGGCAACTACAATCGTTTATTGATATCAGAAGCAGTCAGCATCGCAATGCAACGTCCCAGCCTTAACATCCAACGTGAGGCAGACCGTTCCTTGCCCTCGTGTAGGAAGCAGTCCTTCAACCGCGTGGAACAAATCCCCCACACGCGGACAGGAGCGCACACTGACTTTCAGTGAATTAAACATATATGTAATTAATATATATTTATGTATAATGTGTATATAATAACTTACTTTCAACTTTTTTATATAATTTCTGTTGTTAACATATTTATTTATTTGTCTTATTTTATGTTTCACTATAGTCTTTTGTAAATACTTAAAACTAGGTATCTGGCAATTGTACTACCTTTCCGTCCTCATGACGTCACAAAACGCAT
>NC_061105.1:39559423-39568179 GCF_015104395.2 Macrobrachium nipponense
ATCCATTTTTTCCCTCTCTTTCTCTTCAACTCTGGTGTCCCATGGTATTGCGACATCAATGAGTGATACTTTCTTCTTGACTTTGTCAATCAACGTCACGTCTGGTCTATTTGCACGTATCACCCTATCTGTCCTGATACCACAGTCCCAGAGGATCTTTGCCTGATCGTTTTCTATCACTCCCTCAGGTTGGTGCTCGTACCACTTATTACTGCAAGGTAGCTGATGTTTCTTGCACAGGCTCCAGTGGAGGGCTTTTGCCACTGAATCATGCCTCTTTTTGTACTGGTTCTGTGCAAGTGCCGGGCATTCACTTGCTATGTGGTTTATGGTTTCATTTTTCGTATTGCACTTCCTACATATGGGAGAGATGTTATTTCCGTCTATCGTTCTTTGAACATATCTGGTTCTTAGGGCCTGATCTTGTGCCGCTGTTATCATTCCTTCAGTTTCTTTCTTTAGCTCTCCCCTCTGTAGCCATTGCCATGTGTCATCGCTGGGTACTTCTTTAGTCTGTCTCATGTATTGTCCGTGCACTGGTTTGTTGTGCCAGTCCTCTGTTCTGTCTGTCATTCTCCTGTCTCTGTATATTTCTGGGTCTTCGTCTACTTTTATTAGTCCTTCTTCCCATGCACTCTTTAGCCACTCGTCTTCACTGGTTTTCAGATATTGCCCCAGTGCTCTGTTCTCGATGTTGACGCAGTCCTCGATACTTAGTAGTCCTCTCCCTCCTTCCTTTTGTGTTATGTATAGTCTGTCCGTATTTGCTCTTGGGTGTAGTGCTTTGTGTATTGTCATATGTTTCCTGGTTTTCTGATCTATGCTGCGGAGTTCTGCCTTCGTCCATTCCACTATTCCTGCGCTGTATCTGATTACTGGCACTGCCCATGTGTTTATGGCTTTTATCATATTTCCGGCATTGAGTTTTGACTTGAGTATCGCCTTGAGTCTCTGATATATTCTTTCCTGATTGTGTCCTTCATCTCTTGGTGTTTTATATCCCCTCCTTCCATTATTCCCAGGTATTTGTATCCTGTCTCATCTATGTGTTTGATGTTGCTCCCATCTGGTAGCTTTATCCCTTCAGTTGTCGTTACTTTGCCTTTTTGTATGTTGACTAAGGCGCATTTTTCTATTCCAAACTCCATCCTGATGTCCCCAGATACAATCCTTACAGTCTGGATTAGGGTATCTATTTCCTTGATGCTCTTACCATACAGCTTGATGTCGTCCATGAACATCAGATGGTTGATTCTGTTGCCTCTTTTCTTGAGTTGGTATCCAGCATCCATCTTCTGTAGTACTTTTGTCATGGGAATCATGGCTACTACGAAGAGTAGTGGGGACAATGAGTCGACTGGAAGATCCCTCTCCTGATATTAACCTCTGCTAGTCTTATTCCAGAGCTTGTAAGTATTGTATTCCAGTTGCGCATTGTATTTTTGAGGAAGCTGATGGTGTTTTCCTCTGCCCCATATATTTTCAGGCATTCTATTAGCCATGTGTGTGGTATCATGTCGAAGGCTTTCTTATAGTCTATCCATGCCATGCTTAGGTTGGTTTTCCTTCTCCTACTGTTCTTCATTACCATTTTGTCTATCAGGAGCTGGTCTTTTGTGCCCCTACACTTCCTTCTGCAGCCTTTCTGTCGGTGGGGGATGGTGTTTGTCTCCTCTAGGTAGTTGTATAGCTTTTCACTGATGATACCTGTTAGTAACTTCCACATTATTGGTAGGCAGGTGATAGGCCTGTAGTTACTGGCTATATTTCCCTTACTCTTGTCTTTTTGTACTAAGGATGTTCTTCCTGTGGTCATCCATTTGGGTGCATGGTGATTTGAGATACAATGCTGGAGTTGTTCTGCTATTCGTGGGTGTAGTGCCTTGAAGTTTTTGAGCCAGTATCCATGGACTTATTATTATTATTATTATTATTATTATTATTATTATTATTATTATTATTATTAAAATTTATGATAAGTGCATCTATACAGGATGAAATGGAAGGTTATAAGGTATATGAGAAACATGATAATATTGTATCATGAATGTGTACCAGATACTTGATTCTGCATGCGGCGTGCATAATTTAGTCTCTCAGACAAATAGGATATTTCTGCCCTAATTGCTTTTTAGGAAATAGGATTAACCGACGCGAATGCAAATGAAATAAATTTTCAATTAGTGTTAAGCCTTGGCACATTAACCACTCGAGTCAGATTATTATTACTATCATATATTATTATTATTATTACTGTGACCTTACAGAAAATATTAAAAACCTCATGATACCGGTAAAAAATGAGAACAGTGTACTTTACTACCAATATAAATAACAGAATTTCATACATAGTATACAGATATGCATACATACAGACACAAACCTAAATACATACATACATACATACATATATATATATATATATATATATATATATATCTTATATATATATATTTATATATACAAAGCCCACAGGATAAATATAATAAATTCAAAAATGTAAAGCTCTTAAAAAAACTGTGTTGTGCAAAAAGGGTTTTCGTAGTATCGCCTCACGAAAAAATAATTTTATCTTTTTTATATTTTCCCCTTTTTTAAGGTCTAGCGTAATCTCGCAAATGACGGAGTACAATTTTTTATTTGAAATTCCACCCGGTTTATATTTTTGTTCCAGGAATCTCGTCGTTTCATCGTTTTCCATAATGGAAGAAGAATAATCCTAAATGTTATATCTATTCTTCGAATATATAATGAATTCAACGTTATTCATTTTTCGGAGCTATAAGTTCATCCTCTTTCCATCCTTTTTAATTTCGCGTAGAGGACGATCAAACAATGTTCATATTTTCCAGAGAGGCAGGAAGAGCATTTTCAATTGCAAAGAGCAACATTTTTCTTTAAACACTTTCATTATCATTTCTCTTTTCGCATTCAACAAAATTCCAACACACTCAAATAAATCTGATTTTCTCCCCTTTGCAATTAATATTCTATCAATTATTTACAACCAATAAAAAAACAATTCATTGCTCTAATTTCATCATCCGGGAATAATTCTCGGGATCACCCGCTTATTTCATTAGAGTTATTATGGTTGCCAATTGCATATTGGTGCCATATGCATTAGCCAGATATTTTTATGTGTTTAATAGAATTTGCTTTTAATTTGAACATAACATTCGTAATCAATCCTTCTGCCAATTTTATACGTATATATGCATATTTACATAAGTACACACACACACACACACACACACACATATATAGAGCTATTATAATATTACATATAACATATAGATATATATATATATATATACCACAAATAATATATATAGAATATAATATAATATATCTATAGATATATCGAAGTATATTAGAGTATCAACGCATGTATAAATATATATATATAGAATAATATAATTATATTATATTAATATAGCGCCTAAGCCCCGATCCCCAAGAAAAGGATAGTCAGAAATCCAAGGCCTTTCGTCTTTACTCAGACATTGTCAAGTAAAGACGAAAGCGCTTGGATTCTGACTATAATTTTCCTGTGGGATTCGCTTATCTATGAAGTCACGTGCATCTACTGTGATTTTTTAAGCATAATATATATATATATATATATATATATATATATATATATATATATATATACATATATATATATATATATATATATATATATATATATATTATATATATATGTATATATATATATATATATAAAACGCCCGATTAGTAAAACGAACATCCCAGAACTGAATCTTTTGAAGCCATCCTAATTCTAATGAAAAAGCATATTAGAAACAATTTGAAGAAAGAGAAAGCAGACTGCAAACAATAACTTATCTTTGCAAAATGCGACGATATCGAAGACGCGTCGCCGCCCCAAAAGGAACGGAAAATTGCAATTAAAGCAGACTATTCTTCACTTTCCTTCGTAATTCGTCCGCGAGGGGCCGTTCCAAAGGCTGTAAATTTCCCAGGAGTTATTGGCGCCGATAAGCGCGAGACTTTGTGAGGAATTTTCCTTTTTCTGTTGGTATCGAAGGAGATTGGAGTTTCGGGGCTGTGGATCCGTTGGTGTTAAGGCTGAGTGCTGGTTTCAATTCAGTTGACGTAAGACTGTTGTAAGGAGGATTTGTCTGAGGAATACACGTGACGTATAGTACTACGCGTCCGAATGCATGCATGCATACATACATACATACATACATTCATATTTTAAACATCTTTTACCCTCTATCGACTAACGCGACTCTCTGTGTCTCGGCTGGGTTAAGATATATCCATATATAATCTTATATATAACTATATAATTATAATATATATAATATATATATATATATAATATTATATATATCTATATATATATTCTATATAATATATTTACTGTATATACACATATATTGTATACATATATATATATATATATAATATATATATATATATATATATGTATATGTATATATAATATATATATATATATATATATATATATATATATATAGTATATATATATATATATATACATATATGTATGTGTGTGTAAAATATTATATAAATATGCGTGTGTATCAACGTAAGATTACGTACAGGTGTAAATACATTATACGCAAACACACAGATTCACATACACACCACACGCAGCGTGCACGCTCACTAACAACAATGAAAGACGCACAACCAAAGGACGCCTAACGCGAGATCCCTCTGATGAAGGAGACTTTGCACTTCGCTGAGTCAAGAACTCCAGACCCGCATTACTGCGCCCGGTGGAGCGACCCGCATGGCATCCTCATTGAACTTGAATGAATCGCCAGCCATTCCTACCATTTCGAAACGATCATCCTGGGCGCCTTCGGGAATTCCGATCGTTCATGACGAGATCTCTGGGGTTTTCGTTTGATCGTCATTCTCGAGATGATCTTCGATATCAAGTCACTGCTCGGCGAGGTTAGAATGATTTTCTACCGTTGATGATTAGCGAAAGAGATGATCATTGTTATGAAATGAAAGGTAATATTACTATGTTTTTCGACTTCTAAGGAATGAAGTTGGTGGAGAGAATGTTTATCCGTTACATCTGAATTGATATACAATCCCTACGAGGCAGGTCGAGTTTATACACAGACAAATATTATATATTTACGCATGGAGACAGTAAGGACCCGCACACTTACACACATACAGACATACACAAACACATAAGTATATATATATATATATATAATATATATATATACATATATATATACTTGATGTATATATATGTATATATATATATGTTATATATATATATATATATATATATATATATATATATACTTAGTGTTTGTGTATGTCTGTATGTGTGTAAGTGTGCGGGTCCTTACTGTCTCCATGCGTAAATATATAATATTTGTCTGTATAAACTCGACCTGCCTCGTAGGGATTGTATACATATATATATATATATATATATAATATACATATATACATATATATTATATATATATATATATATATATATAATATACATATATATATATTGTTACGTGCCTGTGCATTAGATTTTATGTGATATTTTATATCCAGGTTCTTTGCTAGATAATGGCGACAGTGAACCTATGACAGGTGTAACACAGAGTAGTTAAATACTCGAGAAATATAATAGTTGATAAAGTGGGATGCACCTACTAGCACAAACTCAAGTGAGGGCAATTAAATGCAAGGCAAAACTTATTATATTTATTAAAATATATTCGGCACTATCCAAAACGCCATACTCGGGTTCTGCAATTGACAAGAGAAAACCCAATATAAATATATGGTAATAACAATGTAATTCATATTTAGGGAAGGGAATATAATGTCAGATAAAATAGTTAAGCTAAATATACTCTGACTTGCCTTTGCTGGATATTCTTTATGAAAGTGTAATAATATATACAAGTAGCATATATGAGGTACGAGAGACGAGTCACCAAACAGCAGTCTTACAGGAGATTTATCATAAAGAGAAGAACACAAACAATGGGACTGTGTAAGTACCGAAGGCAAGTACCAAACGATTCATCAAAGTTAAGTACGTCCAAGACAACCATAAACAAGGTACATATAATTAACTAAGATGTACAATGACGAATTGATACTTAATAAACCACCAAACAATAATACTTATAATAGAATTAAGATGTAAGCTAACGAGTTTATGATATATATCAGAACGAGAGATCCATCATAATAAAGAAAACCACTGCAGCAACGAATCAACGTATTCGTCAATAAAGTGCCAACAAGCAATTATACAAAGAGTACGAGATATGAACTAGCGAATGGACTGGCTAACTATCGTTAATTACCAAGGGTAAATAAACTGACTATATAATAACAACACCCCTTACCTTCAGAAATGATAACACATATAGCCACTGACTTCGTGCATGCATATGCAACCATACCAACTCCACTGGTAATAACTAACGACAATATCCCAAAACACAGGAATATAAATAATAGAAATGGCACTAATGAACACAGAGAATATCAACATAAAACAACACTTAACATGCCCAACGTGACATGACAACGAAATACCAAAACACAATGGCAACAATCCGATACTCTCTCTCTCTCTCTCTCTCTGACTCGTTATATACGTATTATCCCTTGTCCATTCTCCTTCGTGACTCTGGGTCGAGTGTCAGGATAACCTCTCTGGTTTAGCTCTTGGTATCGACTGCGTGTATGGTCCTATATGCTAAACCCTGTAACTTTGGCTGAACTACCTAATAATATTCTGTACATGGTAATTACTTTTTGATACCAAACAAGCAGTTTGCCTCTCTTGAATAGTAATAAAAAAAAACCAAAAAGGAAAACAAATAGATAAACGTAACCAAACAGTATAAACAAAATTATGAACAAATCAAACTTGTAATAATATATATATATATATATATATATATATATATATATATATATTTATATATATATATATATATATATATATATATATATATATATATATATATATATATATATATATATATATATACACGCAAACACACACACACATATATATATATATATAAATATATATATATATATATATATATATATATATATATATATATATATATATATATATACACAGTGATTCATTTATCACCAAATCCTATTGGAAAAAAAACCCTCGAGATTTATTTCGATTATCAACACCAAACGCCCCAGAGAGAGAGAGAGAGAGAGAGAGAGAGAGAGAGAGAGAGAGAGAGAGAGATTAACGACCAGAAGAAAGTCCCACTCGTGCGGAATCACAAAAACAAGGTGATGAATCGTCCCAGTAACTCTAATTGTGATCTGACGATACTCTGGGCAGAAAAATAACCCTATTTTTAATCCATCTTTCGAAACCGGGACAGGAGCGGCCTGCGGTAAGACTTGAATTTAGTTTACGTGAGGCCTTCGTGTACCTGAGGGTGTCTTCAATTTATATCTCGAATTTATATCTCTTTCCCGAATTTATATCGCCATGAGTTTGGGTTATACTATTTGCGCATTACGGCCGCCTGTAGTAATTGCGGGCTTGATTCACGGTTGGTGGGCTGCTGAAAATGTAAACGGAAGTTTAAAGAAAACTATAAGAATTTCATTTTGTGGGCGTTATAAAAATTGCTTATGAATATCAGCTTTCGAACTGTGGAACACTCACACATATATATATAAACACTTACATACATACATACATACATACATATTTGTGTGCGTATGTCTGTACTTGTTTGTGTGTATATCTAGTGACAGCTAATACAAATTTGGTGTGGAAAACAAAAAGTAACGAAACGAAAGATGAAAAGGACGCAATACCTGACAACGAGAAAACGGATGCAATAGAAAATAAAATGATAAAAAAAGGAAAGATAAGTAGAGGCAATAATCAGGGGTAATCAACCAAATGACAAGAGAGAAAAAGGTAAAATTCCAGAGAAAGAGAAGAAAGAAATATCCACTTGTCTTCGGCAGGATTTTCCTTGTATCTTTTCGCTTGTTTTTCCTTCTGACGTAAAGAAAAAAAGTGCATCAAGGCTCTCTTGTTTTTGTCTTGTTTTTGTTTTTGTTTTTTGTTTTTTTTTTGCTGGGGAAGCAATACAACGCCCGGACTTATTTTTGTGAAGCAATATCACATCGGAATCCTTTTTGTTTTCTGGCGGGGCAAAAACACGGCAGAAACGATGATTTCCTGTGAAATAAAAAAGGCGGAAATAAAAGTCCTATTTTTTTGCTTTTATTCTGAAAGAACAATAGCAACATAGATCTTTTATTTTCGGGAGAAGTAGTGGCAAATAAGCACCTTTGGAGGAAATAATTATACCGTGCGAGAAATAGATACTTTTCATAAGCATTTATACAAACGAATACAATTCACCATTACAACTTAAATGGAATACAATTCAACTTATAAATTAAATGGAATACAATTCAACTATATAACTTAGATTGGAATACAATTCAGCATTACAACTTATCTCAGAAAAAACATGAAAACTCATTTGAGAACAATAAATGCGATATTAAAAGCCTTATCTATTATTTGTTATTTTTTTGGAAGACGGAATGCCTCAGATTTTTAGTTTATTCCGAGTGTACTGGGGACACAAAACACTGATTTATCTACGGAAAAGGAACGCCACAGAAAACATACGATATAGAATTCTTATGTGACACTTCCACAGAAACCTCACTGATTTTTACAACGTCGTTCCAAAACC
>NC_061105.1:39568679-39571179 GCF_015104395.2 Macrobrachium nipponense
CGAATTAGATATTAAAGGACATTGTAGCTCGATATATATATATATATATATATATATATATATATATTATATTGTATTATATATATATATATATATATATATATATATATATATATATATATATATATATATATATATATATATATATAATATATATAATATATATATATAGAGAGAGAGAGAGAGATAGAGAGAGAGACGAGAGAGAGAGAGAGAGAGAGAGAGAGAGAGAGAGAGAGAGAGAGAGAGAGAGAGAGAGAGAGAGAAAGGGGGCAATTTTTATACTCTCATATATTAAATGAACAAATTCTCCCCAGTATCGACTTCACATTACCTTGTGCCTGACACCCAAAGGGAATTGCACATAAGTGCATCTGCCCCGCACTAGATACGTAATTTATAATTCCCTTTGGACGTAAAAATATTGGCAAGGGGAAGTAAGATTCGATATTAAAAGAATAACTTACTAGATATTCCTCATCGTGTAGTGGCCGATACCTAAGTGTATATCCTGAGGGCGTGGTTCCTTGACTCGGTGGAATCCAGGTGAGTAAAGCAGTGGTACCCATGACGTGGAAGCTAAGCTAAGGAATTGGAGAATTTCCTAGCCTTGACGAAGTGATTTTCGTTTGAATACTTCGTTGACATACTTGATGAAAACTGATGACTTCGTCAATTCCTTCCTCTATGACAAGGAGTTATTCATCATAATCTAGACTCTAGAGCTTAAAACCCTGGAGTACTCACGCTGAGGTTATATGCCTGGAAGGGTGGAATGGCAGGGCCAAGCGTGTGGTTGGAGGTCAAAGTTCCCATGTAATTCGATGCAGTACACGTATACGTCGTGTAGTCCTTGTCTGTGAAGCTCCATATTTCCAGGACAGAAGACCACTCTGCTAACCAATCTATTAGCTGAAAAGAAAGTGTGTGAATGAAAGAATTTTTAAATTTTACATTTGAAGCATTACTTCTCATCGATGGTGTGCAACATACACCATTTAACGCACCCTTCCTTTCCACAGACACCACAGTCTGACTATGTCCCTCCCGCTCTCTCTTGAGCCATCTTCGGACCTATTAGGCTAAATAACAAACGCCTGCTTAGGCATTCAATTTTACTCGCAATAGGTATCCCTGGGCAATCAAATTTATCAAAACTGTAGAGGGTTGCATGCCGAATCTTCAAATACTTTTACCGTGGTTTCGTGAGATTCTAACAATCCCAATGAAATTAACTCTGATATTGTGCAAGAGATTAAGTGCCTAGTATGAATAGGGTAGCCTAACCTAAAACTGGAATAGGTAAGACTTATCCTACACTTCTACCTATGAACATTTAGGCTCCATGAATACAGTCTGGGCCACCTAATATTTTCACTAGACAATTGGTAGACCTAAGTAATACTTACTTTTGGTACACTGAAGAAGACTAACCGAAGCAAACTAAAACCAGATGGTAGCAAATGGTTGACTAGCCATAAGGAGAAGACAGCATCAGATAGGCCTAAGTAAAATCACATAACCCAGTCCCAGGTTCCAATACTATCCTGACAGATTCAGTCATATATCATTATTTCTCATTGATTCTAATTCACTTTAGAGATTGTAATGAAAGTCCTCTAATATTTGCACGATGATATATGTAATTATTTCTATGTTATGACTTCGATAAAGGCAAAGGGGTATACATTCACACAATTTCACAGAAATAGACTTGAACTAAAAACAACTTCACTTCGTTGTGGACAACTGATATAATAAAACAGTAAGTAAAGCACAATTAAACCAACAATGCAGAGACCTTTGGCAGGCTAAAAACAAATAAATAATGCGCAAACGTTCGGCATACTTCAACTTAGACTTTTCTGAATACTAATGTAGGTTTAAGTCATAGGAACCAAACATTCCCTTCTAGGCTCTTTCTTGCATCAGTACATTTTGGTCTTTTGTATAACAATGCTTGGTTGATTAAATTTGAAAGTCTCTCTCTCTCTTTCTATTTTGTTATGATATTGCTGAAGCTTTTGTACTGTAGTCTGTACAGCAGATGCATTCAGTCAAAATATCAAAAAAAATTTTTTTTAAAAAATAAAAAAATAACAAAAACACAAAGAAAGACGGAAAACCAGTTACACCTAAATACGAAGGAAATATTAGACCCCCTCCCCAGCCACCAAGGACAGACAGAAGTTGGGAGAGAGAATTCAATGTGATAATAAAAATTTGTTCTGATGTGTAGTCAAAGAATGTAATTTTTAACTAATACACATCCAATGCACAAATCTTGTGAGAGTTACCTATGTTTACTAATGGACTAAAAGGCAACTCTATTTTATTTTTATACTCACTAACACCAATCGATGTAATAATTGTAGCAGTTACTACTGGACTAAAAAAAAAAAAAAAAAAAAAAAAACTTGATCTTCAACAGATATATCCCGATGAGTTCTCTTACTGGAACAGTTTAAAATTACGAAAATATCGACTCTCAGTCTGGAAC
>NC_061105.1:39576179-39578679 GCF_015104395.2 Macrobrachium nipponense
TGAATACCTTAACAATTCCATAACAGCGTAACCGTCATAGGTGTCTTTAATATTTCACTGTCAGTATCCAATTCACCAGACGTGGAGGATTCACAGTCGTAGCTGAGGAAATTATCGTCAGACAATTGTTGAATCAGCGATTCCAGGGACACTGAACACCTGCTATCCAGGGACAACAGCTGACGGGACGGTTTCCCCACGTATCTAATTAGGAGAGTCAGGGGAATGGAATTTTATTTTTTTGTTTTTTGTCTTTTTTTTTTTTTATTTACATTAAAAAAGACGACAATGATTATACGGGACTAAATTGGACTTCATATCGTATTCCTGTAGATGCAAAATCATCTTATATAATATGATATTCAGTAGGAACAGAAAGTCAAATAAAGAGTATTTATTGTTCTCAAATAAAAAAGGACCTGAAATACAGTCCCATTTACAGTTCTCAGTTCATAGAAATTCCCTACTGAATTATCGTTAGAAGAATAGCAATCATTGCGTCATTACAGGTTTCCGATTCTCTCTCTCTCTCTCTCTCTCTCTCTCCTCTCCTCTCTCTCTCTCTCGCTCTCTCTCTCTCTCTCTCTCTCTCTCTCTCTCTCTTTCTGGTGATGAGGAAATGTAGTGTATTTCACGTATGCATACGCACGCCTGTGTATTGAAAAAATCTCCTCTGGCCTTGATACTCAGATATAATCACCAATTATGTATATATTTGTGTGGTTTGGGGGGGGGGGGGTTGTTGACATTATTTTGCCGTAGTTTCCGTGTAGGATCTGAATATACGAAATGTCCTGAATTAAACCTCACGAACTGACTCGTCCGAATATCAAGGTTCAAACGTTCTTTAATGAAAGTCAGCAGCATAAATGGAATCAAACTCACTTGGAAACATATTATATTAGCGTTTGACAGCTTTATTAAATGTAATATTTTTCTGAGCCATTTACGTGACAGGTAGTTTTTGATCCTGGAGTTCTGGACAAGAGTTTAAATGTTTCTTGGTCGCAACTGGAGATTTAAGATTTCTGGAATTCTATGCTGAGAGAGAGAGAGAGAGAGAGAGAGAGAGAGAGAGAGAGAGAGAGAGAGAGGGTATGGATTACCTCGCCGAGGCCCCTCCGTTTTGAGGACGCAGTTAATGTCCTTCGCTTAAAAGACTGCAGTGTTCGTCTGTTTATTAACGTTAAATAGATACTCATTATATTTGTCACAAATCATTCATTAAAAAGTCTATCACTGACACTATTACCTTAAACGACGGCACATCTTATGAATTTACAATATCTCAACTTTATCAAACTTACTTTATATTTTTTATTCCATTTCAACGCTAATTGCTTATCATTCAGACGTTCGTAAACAAACAAAAAAAACAAAAACAAAAAAAACGCCTCTAAAGACAATTTCATATGCCCCACCACACCCCGGATGTTAATTTCAAGACGCCATTTAAATTCTCTTTAGGAACCCGTGCCGCCATCTATTGCCTGAAGGAGCCAAACGTGTCACTGATATTAAGGAACACTGCCGAGTTTCAGAGAACAGCCATTCCCATATTCCCTAGTAAGATAACGTGGCTATCGGTACGTCATTACCGTGGAGAAAGTAAAAAGAAAACTAAGAAAGTAGAAGAAAGGAAGGAATGAAGAAGGAAAGTTGGTTTACTCAGCGTTTCTGACCACAGCAAGATTTGGGAGTTTTATCACGTAAATACATACACAAACACACACACATACACAACACACAAGGACACAGTAGATGCAATTGACTTCATTAAATAAGTGAATACCACAGGAAAATGATAGGCAGTAAGACATCCCCAAGGAACTTTACAGTGGATTTCTGCCTGTCATTTTCCTGTGGTATACATACACATATTAGAAGGACATATAGAAATTCAAAACGCTAAAACACTGTTCAGCATTTCCCAGTCACGAAAGAAATTTCCCGTGAAAGTGAAACGTGAGCGTCATGTTTCACAAACCAAACGCAGTTAGTATTCTGATCAAAGGGACGTGAATGCAAATGAGGGTAGAGGTAGTTAATTCAATTTCTCAAAGTGTTATGTTTTCGGAGCAACCGTTCATTTAATATTCAATTAGAGTTGACATCACGGGAAGAAGGAGAGAGAGAGAGAGAGAGAGAGAGAGAGAGAGAGAGAGAGAGAGAGAGAGAGGTTGTACCCGAATAACATTCACTAAGAATTTTCAATTACATCTTGATAACCCAAGTAGAGTAGGATGAACTGGAGCATTGGTTAAGAAGAGACATTGCTACGATAAGAAGGCAACAAAAGTGACCAAACAATCCCGGAATACAGCAAGAAGACTCAAAGAAGCTAAAGATAATCAAATAACAATGGAATATTTTCCTTATTGGTTCTGGTTGAGAGACACTGATAAGAAGGGCTTATTAAAAATTTCATAAATGTTGCATCACGTGGATTAAAAATGTCCACAGAAGAATCGATGCCATGTTTGTCAGGTAATACAACCAA
>NC_061105.1:39588679-39596179 GCF_015104395.2 Macrobrachium nipponense
GATCGACTGATTTATTGAAAAATATTTTTCTGATAATAATAAAGATATACAAATATAATATATGGTATGTATACATACATCATACATTAACAGCGAAGGACATGCGCCCCCGCTATTTTAATATTTGGTATGCGTTTAGCCCTGAGCAACAACTTCGTAAGTTCAGCGAAAGCCCCGCCGAAAAATCAGACTATAGCTAAGAAGAAATATTCAGAAAAATTCAAATCTCGATTTAGGGACAAAACCTTTTGAGAGTTTGTAGTTATTATGTCACTTGATAGCCTAAAACATCTAAAAATCATATTATTAGGACAATCAAAAGAAAAAACCACCCCCCACCCGATTTTTTTTTTTTGGGGGGGGGGGGGGGGGGGGGGGATTTTCTTTGATTGTCCTAAATAATAATAATTTTTAGATGTTTTAGGCTATCAAGTGACATAATAACTACAAACTCTCAAATGGTTTTGTCCCTAAATCGAGATTTGAATTTTTCCTGAATATTTCTTCCTAGCTATAGTCTGATTTTCCGGCGGGGCTTTCGCTGAACTTACGAAGTTGTTGCTCTTTTTTTTTGTTATAACGTGCTTATTTACTGTTCTATTTTGATAATTTTTTTTGTGCATGTTCCAGGTGGATATACCAACATTCTGTCAGACCGAATTTCTATTCAAGACTGTAGTTTCTCACCAATCACCAAATAACCTTCAGTACGAGGGCCGGAAATTTCCGTTTTTTCACATTTTTTTTCATAAAATCATTAATTTTCACTGTAGGATGATAAAAATCACAGAGAATATGCATTATTATAGTGCTAATAATGCCTGAAAATTTCATTAGCCTGTCTTGATTAGTGTATTTTTGGCAAATATTTTTTACGATTTTTTACAATCAGGACCCCCCCCAAAGTGGAGACTACCCATGGAATGATAATAGTTTAAGTCTCACAGGCAACCCCCCGGTATTTAAATGTCTAAATCAGTAATTGGTCACACCAATTATCTCTTCTCCAAAATATTATAGTTCCTCCACTAGGACACTCGGTCCCCTCACTAGGACACTCGGTCCCTCACTAGAACCGCCTGTTTAAAAGACAGGAGAACACACTAGTGAGCACACACAGTTATGAAGTCAAAGTCAAAAGATTAAATGAAATAGAACATCTTTACAAGATATCAAAACAAGCCATCCCTTTGGCTAAATCATAATAACTCACACATTACAGCTGGAATGTCAACACTGAAACAAATATAACTTTCCACAGAGCTATTCACCCAGCATTGCTGCCTTTTCTCCCGTATAAGCTGTCCCCCTAGTTCTTGGCTAAACCATGCCATTAAGAATGGACATAGTTCGTACACATACACATGAATTCACACTCTTCGTCAACGGCCCAATTAACTGGTCACAGCCAGTTTTCAAAGGCACCTTGAACAAGCCCTCACGAACTCACATACCCACAGAGACGAACATTGACCTGCTTAAGTAAGCATTAGTGTCACACCATCCCAGAAAGATTTATCAGCTTTCTCTAGGTTGTCGGTTGGACTCTGTCTCCATGGGTGGGATTTTAAAAATGATGAATCTGTAAATTCCTCCTTTTTCCTTTTTTAACACATAGCTACACACACACCAAAACACACACACACATATATATATATATACATATATATATATATATATATATATATATATATATATATATACTAATATATATATATATATATATATATATATATATATATATGTATGATATAATATATATATATATATATATATATATATATATATAATATATATATTATGAATTTTCTTTGTTAAGAGAACATAAATTATGATATTAATCTATTTTTAAACAGGTCTTCCATTCAATAAATCAATTGCCAGTCCCAGACAAAGATTTACTATACACAAGACTTCAGGTAACTAAACACTCAAAAGGGGGAGACAAAAAAAAAAGAAAATGTCTAAATTTTACACTTATGTATTTATTAACAAGTAAAATTCAAAGAAATGTCCTCGAAAACCTGCTTCAGGAACTAGAAAAAAAATAAGCACCCAAGCATACACAATAAATGTCCTCACATACCTCAAACTCCTACCTAATATTATACCGCAGAGTAAGAGCGAAATGTCACAGAAGTAGTACGAAATCAACACACACTCACTGTACACGATAGGTGGAGAAAAAGCTTAGAAAAACTTAACACTAATAATTTGACGTTTCCTTAACACTAATAATAATATACAAAATAATTAAGGTACACACCTTATTCCATCTAAACGATATATTATTAATGGTTCATCAAATATGGCGAAATCTCACTGAAACTGCTTCAGTCTAAGAAAACTGTCTACAAAGGCTCTCGCGGGAGCCTCCACTTGATGCTTGGAAGCAATACTCTCAAAACATTTAGTCCACTCACCTAAAGGGGAAAGTATATAAGGGCAAAAGGGGATGCTCACCCTTCTCCGGCCTCAGAAGGCCTCCTGACGATTCCCGGAGGATACAGCAGTGCACTCGCCGTCGTCAATGCAAAGTCTGGACCTTGCTCAGAGGGGGCCAAAAATAATGAAAGCCCACAGACAAACTCGCACAAGAGGGCACGGGACAAACCCTCACCACCAACACCAGCCTGGCGTTTTTATAAAAATGAAAGCGAGCGTCTCAATGTCCTGTCCTTGGCCAGAAGGCAATGTTGCAGAATACAGTGACGAAGAGTGCGGCATGAATAGGTGATGCTGAACCTCCCTTCGGGGAACCGTGACAATTAACCATCGCATGATGAAAACCTCTCCCACATCGAGTAAGGTTGACGAGAAAAATAACAGCGTAAAACCATCAGGCGAAAGAGGCAATCACTGAAGACGATCCTCCACTCGTTGAAGCATGAAAAGAGCGGGAAACGAGCGGATAAATAAATAAACTATATAACAACAAAAATAAAAAAAACCTAGAGGGGAGCAAAAAGAATCAACAAGCAGTTTCTCGAGACTTGCAAAAAAAATTAACTTACGTTAAGAGAAACCAAAGAAATAATTTACAACGATATTACAGCTTCCCCCTCAAAGGAAATAAAATAATTAATTATTTTTTTTAATTAAAGGTAAAAATTAATGTAAAGTTAAAATTATTCCTCTCAAAACTAGTCAAATTTAACGAACCAATTACATAAAAGGTAAAACATTCAACAAAATTATTTGTGTTAAGGAAATAACTAATATTAAAGCTTAACTAAATATGCCTCAAACGAACTCTGCTAACTTAAAAACAGTTTGCACAAAATATATGGAGTCCTAAAACAATAAAACATAGCCACTTGTTCCTAAACTCCATCAAATGACCTAGAAAGGACATCGGGTACAGTATTTGTACTACCAGCTATATGCTGTATAGACAAAGAATACCCCTGCAAAAGCAAACTCCAGCACAAAATATGCTAATTCTTATCTTTAAATTTATTCAAAAATATTAACGGATTATGATCCGTATAGACCTTAATGGGCTCAGCAGAGGCTGACAAATAAACATCAAAATGAATGATGGCCCTGACCAAACACAAGGTTTCCTTCTCAATAGTCGAGTATCGGCGTTCAGCAGGAAGCAGTTTCTTTGAAAAGAAAGCGACGGGATGCATGGTTCCTTTGCTGTCCTCTTGTAGTAGAATGGCACCTATTCCTGTGTCACTTGCATCAGTGGATAAACAAAAAGGGAGAGAAAAGTTAGGTGAACGTAACAAAGGAAAAGTTATTAAGGTAGATTTTAAACTTTCAAATGCCCTTTGACACTCGCTATTCCACAGAAATGTTTAATTTTTCTTTAATAATTCAGTCAGGGGAGTTGCGAGGTCAGAAATTTTTTTTACAAACTTACGATAATACCCTACCATTCCTAAAAACCGTCTCACACCCCTCTTATTTTGAGGTACTAGGAAGGCTGTAATCGCTTCGACATTCGCTTGTTTTGGAGCAACTTTACCCAGGCCAATTTCATGCCCAAGATAGATAACTTTTGCCTGAGCAAATTCGCCCTTTCTTAAACTGATTACAAGTCCAGCCCTCCGCAGTGCCATAAACAAAGTCTCAATTCGTTTTAGGTGTGTATCCCAGTCATCACTGTATACCACTAGATCATCAATGTAAACAACACATCCCTCCAGACAACTAGTTATAAAGTTCATCAGCCTTTGAAAGGTGGCGGCTGCATTCTTCATTCCAAACGGCATGACTTTACATTCAAACAAACCGTCACCCGTAACAAAAGCTGAGATTTTTTTAGCCTCGGGTGTAAGACCTACCTGCTAATAACCTTTTAGTAAATCGAACTTACTAATATACCTGGCAGACCCAACTCTGTCAATGCAGTCTTCTACCCGAGGCAAAGGGAAGGAGTCTGTTTTAGTGGCAGCGTTCACCTCTCGATAGTCAAAGCAGAGGCGGTGCTCTCCGCCTTCTTTCTTAACCGAGACCACAGACGAACTCCAAGGACTACAGCTTGGCTCAATGAGATCATGGTTAAGCATATAATTTACCTCCTCCTTGACCATCTCTCTTTTGAGGGGGTTCACCCTATAGGGGCACTGTTTAATAGGCTGAGACTCCCCAACATCGACATCATGTTGCAGGATATTTGTCCTACCTGGTGTGTCCTGAAAAAGATCTTTGTAGTCATTAATTAATTTCATTAAAGATTTTGCTTTACCAACGTCAGGTGCTGAAATTTAATGTTTAGATTATTTAAAATATCAGAGTTACTACTCAACCCATTCGGACTTATGGCAATTTGTCTCTAAAAATGGTTCTACTTCTACATCTACGACACTCACTGGTTCAACAATTATATCATTACCTCTACTAATTTAAGGTTTAATCATATTTATATGACATATACAGGACTTCCGTCTCTTATCCGGCGTTTCAATGAGTTAATTTACCTCATTTATTTTCTTAAGTATCTTCCACGGACCTGAAAATTGGGCTTTCAGAGGATATCCAGGTATAGGAAGCAACACCAGCACTTGGTCACAACATTAAAGCTCCTTATACGAGTACCTAAGTCATATTTATACTTCATGGATGATGGCTTGAGTCTAGGTGCTTAGGCTGCCAGGTGTTCCTGAGCAAAAGTCCAAGCTCGATGGCAACTTTCCTGTAAAGTATAGACAATCTAAAACATTAACAACAGGACTATCTCCCTCCCAATGTTCCCTTACCACAATCCAGGGGCCCCCTGACGCAATGGCCAAATATCAATTGAATGGAGAAAAACACCAACAGACTCATTAGGAATTGACCGTATAGCAAACAATGCATACTGCAACTCTTTATCCCAGTCATTACCTGTCTCAAAACAGAATTTCTTGAGTACTGATTTAAGAGTCTGATGAAATCTCTCCACCTGACTCTGGCTTTCTGGATGATAAGGTGAAGAGGTTATATGATTTATCCCTAGTTCGGTCATTCGCTTTTTGAAATATTTACTAGTAAAGTTTGTTTCACAGTCACTCTGTACTATTTTCGGAAATTCAAACCTCGTGAAAAAAATCCAACCAGACAATCAACAACTTTCTCCACCCGAATACTCCTCAGCGGGAGGGCCTCAGGGAAGCGGGACATCCTATCTACTATAGTAAAAATGTATTCATTCCTGCCACGCGTCCGCGGCAAAGGGCCCACTACATCTTTGATCACTTCCCCGAATGGCTCCCCAACTCCCGGGATGGGAATAAGAGGAGCCTTCGGTACTTTCTGATTGGGTCTTCCAACAAGTTGACAAACTCTAACACGAGAACACATGACTCTTTGACATCCTTGCGCATCCCTGGCCAATCAAAAAGATTCAGCTAATTTCTGAAAAGTCTTTCTTACACCAAATGACCAGATGAATTATTTTCGTGCGCCAGGAACAAAAGTTTATCATGATACTCACTAGGGACCATCAACTGTCTCCTGACCTCTACCTGTCCGCAGGTTCATCCGCCGACCTGCTAAAACGGTAGAACAAACCTCCCACCTTGACGATGACAGGTTTCGTCAAATTTTCGGGATTACCAAGGTTATATTCAGTAAATTCTTTACCTTGTTCCTTTTTGAACATTTTCACGTCCCAATCAATATTCCTCAAATTATTAACTTCATTACTACTACAACTACTGTCACTACTACTACTACTACTACTACTACTACTCTACTACTGCTACCACTACGAGTCATACAGTCTGTCACCTGTCTGTCAACTACTTCTCAATCAAGATCGACATCTTCGAGATCAACGTCTCGTGACTTTGAATGGGTCAAGACCGAGATAGGTTCACCCGATACGCCCACTTCGGACGCAATTGTCAAAATAGGTAATAATAAATTATCATTATCAGAGGCCAAATCATTTCCTAACAAAAGGTGAATACCAGGGACTGGTAAACTGCTAACTACCGCAAGTTTAGTCAACCAAGAAAAATATTTACATTCAACATACATGTCCTCTAGAGGGTAAGAGGAAACAGAGTTAGGAAAACCCCCAAGCACAACAAACTCATTATTAGCAAATATAAATTTTTCGGGAAGCGCCATTTTCAAAATGAATGATTGTGCGGCACCAGTATCTCTCAAAATTTTAACACCTCGTGCAAAACGCTTGTCACAATCAGAATATACTATCCCTTCCGAAATATATTTGTGAAATTTTAGTCATTTATCATTTTCGTTTACTACCATTTGCCTTTGGTTATTCTCAGTAACTACTCCTATAGGACTCTGATTGTTTTCCAACTGCCTCTTACGAAAGAAACAATTTGCCTTTGAATGCCCAGGCCTGTTATATTAATAACATCTTACATTATTGTATTGGGAATTCTGTCTCTCATAGTTCCTACCACTATTATTAGGTCGGTAGCTATTCACAAAACTTGTGATTTCACACTACCTTTATTATTGCCATCACCATTACCTCTTTTATTGTTATTATTACTATTATTCCTATGATCCTCATAGACCCTCCTTCCGGACGACTGTCCAAATTTCATCCGAGGTTGAAGGAACTTCCTCTGGCTATCATTATTACCTAAAGGCTCCTCCTTATGGGTGAGAGCGTACTCATCAGAGGAGATGGCGAGCTCCTGTACCGAATCTACTTTCAGCTCCTCCAGATGGATACGTATCTCCCGAGAAATATTTCTTTTAAACTCCTCTGCCAAACCAAGCTCACCCAATCTAGCAAAGTCATCCACCTCTTTTGACTTCAGCCAATCATCCAGAAATTGGGTCTTTTTCCTGGCAAACTCGACGTATGTCTCCGCCGAGTCTTTCTTTAAATTTCTATTAAATTTTTGCGATAAGCCTCTGGCTTTCAAAATGATAGACTTAACACTGTCATAATCGGATGCCAGAGTCTCATCCAAAGTGTTGTAAACTCTTTGGGCCTTCCCAACAAACCTGCACTGAATCAACGTTGTCCACATATCAAGTAGCCACTATGCGCTCAAAAGCAATGAAAAATTCATTTAC
>NC_061105.1:39603679-39617740 GCF_015104395.2 Macrobrachium nipponense
TACTAAGGATTACACAAAGCTGTAAGCAACTCTCGGTAAAAAAAAAATTGATAATGAAAGAGTGACATGTCTGTTTATGAACATGATACGGGTCAAGGTCTTATTACTTCGGGATGAAATGAATATTTCACGAAGGGAAAAGTACGATGCAGGTGGAAATTCGCTGGATATGAAATGGAAGTTGGAATTCCAATGGAATATTGTTCTTTCGTACTGAAGAATCTTGGGATCCTTCTAGTTTGTGCAGTGTTATTATTCGTTTGTACAAATAAAGTATGCAAATTGATCTAAATCTATGCAATGGTAATACTACCCTAATAAGAAGGTGACTCCGCATACATACACATACATACAATATATATATATATATATATATATATATATATATATATATATATATATATATATATATATAAGAAATCCCTCTGGATATCCGGATCATTATATATATAATATATATATATATATATATATATATATTATATATATATATATATATATAATATATATATATATTATGATCTGGATATCCACAAGTATTTCTTATTGTTCTCATAAAGGCGAAGTCAAAATCAGGTGGCAGGAATCTTTTCATCTCCCGGAAGTAAAGGAACCATGAACTACAGAGAGCTGTCTCCCTTTATTGCAAAGGACATGAATTCACGACGTCAGGTATAAAAGTCTCTCTCTCTCTCTCTCTCTCTCTCTCTCTCTCTCTCTCTCTCTCTCTCCAGGACATCTCGTTTCAAAAGATGCGTGAGGATTGGATGTTATGGATGAGTCTTACTTGTTTTCGTGTTTCATAATTTTCAGCAGAGAGAGAGAGAGAGAGAGAGAGAGAGAGAGAGAGAGAGAGAGATTAAAGTCTCCACGTCAGCTGGTTTTATTCTCACGCAGGAAAACTTTGGTAGTTTGATGAATGTTTTCCAGCTCCATGCATGTCTTACAAGCCCCATCAGAAGTACCTCTAACACATACTACGGAATTTCACCGCTACTATCATTACGATTAATAATACTATCCTTCCTTCTCTCGCTATAATCAAGTCCTCGCACCAGTCGAATAAAATGGCGACATTATCGAAGAACATTTTTACAGATTTTTGGTGAATAATTTCACCGAAAGACAGTCCACCATGAAAAGTCAATTTAAACGCTTCTGGGTCTATAGCCCAATGTAACGGGCGAATGATAGCCGGAGAGAGAGAGAGAGAGAGAGAGAGAGAGAGAGAGAGAGAGAGAGAGAGAGAGAATTTCCGTTTCCAGGAAACATCCATCATGGAAAATGAATCCGATCACAACAGACAGCTTAGTCTTCTCCGGGGATTCTCAAAGAAGGTGATTATTTGACTTAAATGAAATGTCTTATTTTGCCTTGGGAGAGGAGGAGGAGGAGGAGGAGAAAATGTATTCGAGAGGTGAGAGGCACAGGCAAAGAAAGATGAAAAGTATAGAGAAAAGAAAAGTAACTGGCAGATTGAGGTTAATTCTCGTGAAATACAGCGAAAATCATTCTTCCTTCTGCTCCCTTAGTGGAGAGTGTCGTCAGTACACCTCACGTGGTGCGCTGTAGGTTAACTAAAGGCAATTGCCGAGGAGAGCGTCAGACTAGGAGAATGGAGGAAAAGAAAGAAGTTTTTCTTCTCCTCCTCCTCCGCTATTCTACTCCTCCCTCTCTTCTTTTCGGAAGAACAATGTAATAATAACAAAATGAACGACATAAGGAATAACAAAAAAAAGTGAAGATTGTAACAGAGGAAGCGAAGAAAGGGGGAAAAGGGGAAACGAAGAACCCTCAACCCACAAAGAGAAACCCTCAACCAGAGGGTAAGAACCCTCAACTCTCAAGGGGAACCCTAAATCTCAAGGAAAAACCCTAAGTCCATAACGAGAAAACCCTCAGCCCACAGGAAGGAACCTTAAACACAAAGAGGAACCCTCAGCCCAAAAGAATAAACCCTCAGCCCAACGAACCTTTTTTCAACATCCTTTAAAAGAAAGTAATTGTAGATAATACACGACTCGGTTCTTCCTTCGTCAGTTTGAACAAACTCGACCTACAGGTGTTGCGTCACCTTCTTCTCACAGCTTCGTCTCGAGACTGTGTGATTTGGATCTCGGTGGCGCCTTCACTAATCAAAAAAGTAAGATGTTTCCAACGAGTCAGAATAAAGTTTAGGGAAACTCTTACACGGCGGATTCCTTTAAGTTTCCCATTACATGTAAAGGTTTTTTTTCTTAATTCCTTAGGAGACATTGGAGTCATTAAATTACTGAAGTTTTTATTTGTCAACTTAGTTTTTGTTAAAAAGATAAAATCGTGTTGGATGAATTCTTCTCATGAGCAGAGTCCTAATTTGTCAATTATTCTCTTTCATTTAACAACCTAATTACAGTCTCTCTTTGGTAGTTTGATGAATGCTAATTAACCTTCATTATTAACTATTTGATTTCCGTATTGCCTAGTCACCTTTGTCTAGATAAATGCATCCTACTTTCGATCAGTTTTGCTTTCATCATCTTTATTGCTGTTTCATCATTATATCCCGCGTTGGACGAGTGGTTTTCGCGCTCGACTACCAATCCGGTGGTCCGAAGTTCCGATTCTCTGGCGCCGGCCAACGGGGCAATCAGAGGTATTGTTTTATTTTCTGGCGATAGAAATTAATTTCTCGATATAATGTGGTTCGGATCCCACAATAAGCTGCAGGTCCCGTTGCTAGGTAACCAAATGGTTCTTATCCACGTCAAAATATCTAATCCTTCGGGCCAGCCCTAGGAGAGCTGTTAATCAGGTCAGTGGTCCGGTTAAACTAAGATATACTTTTTTTCATCTTTACGTCTTTCTTTTTTTACGGGGGTGTAAGGGGGGGGGGGGGGGGGGGGTTGATAGGGGGCGGCGAGCGAGGGAACTAGCTACTTCTGCTAATAGAATGGTTACCATTATAATATTACCATAATGAATGTTTGATGAATCTCTCAAGATGAAATGAAAATTCTTTGAATTACATCTAAATATTTCCTTTTGGTTTACATTCATGATCACCGTCATTATTAGTATTGGTAATGTAATTATAACTACTATCATAATGAATCGAAACCGTCCTTTATCCGGATTATGTTCTTACCCGGATTATTCCGGTAATCACTTTCTCCAGCGCATAAGCTTCAAAAGTGTTCTGCCTATTAAAACCATATTTATTCGTATATTTCAAAATTTTACCTTAATATCAATATGTCTAGAGATAATGACCTTCCTCTCGTTATGTATTTCACTCTCATTTATATGATCATATTATTGTACTTATACCACCATCATTAATAGGATCTGAATAGAACGTCTCTGTCAGTCAGTCAGCTGCCCCTTTTGGGTATGCTCGAGTCAAATATTTCTCTCTCTCTATCTCTAGCACTATGAATCAATCGTTTAAAAAGGGTGGAAAGATGGGGAGAAAAGAATGTGAAAGGAGGTACAAGTAAAAGGAACGAAGGGGACGTTGCAAAGTACCCATTGAGCAATGCCCAACACTGCATCGCATGAGGTGCACTGATGGCACTAACCCCCCAACGGGAACCTCATTTGTTGTTGTTTAAAGGTAAACAACGAGCAAATAGAAGTTTTTGGAGTTTTAGAACTGAGAACTAGATTATCGGTTCCATCTCCCCCCACCCCCCAAGCAGCAGCAGCCCCCCCCCCTCCCCCGAGCCTTTGCTGAACTAGGCTTGTATGTATATTTCATGATGGAAAATGGCTTCCACCCAGTTGCCGGAAACAACATGATAACTATTTGGACTGTGAAACAAATGGCCCAGATAAGTTTTTTTTTTTTCAACACTTTCACTGTAATAAATATCTAAATAATGAAAACTAACAGGGCGTTTTCCAGCACCCAAGCTGTGATGGAATGTACTCCCATATAAGTCATACATACCGAAATAAATAGGAGATACTTTTTTCTATCTCGAGTTCAAATTCTATGACAATTCCTGTTAAAAAAAGAAACACAATAAAATAATAATTGCATTTCTGCTACAATGAAATTCTCCATAGGATTTAAAGGAAATATAATCACTGCAATTTTGTCCTCAAACGAAAAAACAATAGATAAAATAAAATAAAACCAAAAAATTTTGGCACAGGAATAACGCACACAAAACATATGTAGATTGTATGGAAAAAATTCAGTTTTATTCAAAACATATTCACTTTTAAATTTTGAGATATATCAGAAAGCAGTGCACGGCAGTTGGGAAACCTACTTCTAAAGGTATGGTTAATTACGAGAAGGCTTCTGACAGCGCCAGCAGAAAAACATTAAAATCAGGGATTTTTTTTTTTTTATTTTTTTTTTTTCTTTACGTGAACAACGGAGAAAACCTGACCGTCTGCGTGAGCCAACGGCCGATCTTTCGTTGTGATGTATTGCTCATTAACTGAGCGAGGGAGTTTGATTCAGAGCCTTGGTGACGGGGAAGGGGGTGGGGGAGGGGGGAGGGAGGGGGTGGAAAAGGCACCGTTTTTTTAAATACTAAGTGGTTTTTCTGCTAAGAGCTAGGGGGGCTAATCCCTAGAACCTATAACCTCTATTCAGGGGAAACGAGTATACGTAGAACTTTGTGTGTATAGATAATATATATATATATATATATATATATATATATATATATATATATATATATATATATATATATATATATATGTGTGTGTGTGTGTGTGTGTGTGTGTGTGTGTGTGTGTGTGTGTGTGTGTGTCAAGCCGTTTTCCCTCTACTAGAAGACTCCTAAAAATTATTAACACGGCAGCCAACGAAATTCATACCGGTAAGGTATTGAAGGGTTTAATAAGCCTGGTGGGAATTCGTCTACAACAATTCATCTACAACAATTTATCTATATAAAAAAAATATATCTCCAAAAATGAGAGAGCTGTTAGCAGTAAACAAGCACTTACCAGATTTGTTTTCTTAAACTCAAAATTTATAAGTGAAATTCAAAATATCAGGGAAAATTACTGTTACTTAATTCTTGAATCAATTAAGTAAAATTAAATCAAAATTAATTTATCACAAAATTCAAGAAAATTAATTCAATCAAAATTCAAAAGTGTTAGGCAATACTTAAAATTTGAAATTAATTCACAAGTGATAAACAATAATAAAACTTGAAAAGAATTCTAAGTAAATGCAAATTAATTCACAAGTGTTAAATTCAATTAAAGGTGCAATGATTAAGTAATGAAAATAACCAAGTTAATTAAATTGTGAATGCAAATGAAAACACAGAAAATGTGGAAAATACCAAAATTGCAAAAAATATCAATCACACAGAATATAAAATAAAGACACACACTTCAATAAGAAAAATTAATAAATGCACAAACAAAAAACACTTCACATGAAACAAAACACAAAAATTTGCAATTTGTAAAATTGTAAATTTCACCAAACCATTGTAACTATTAGTTATTTTATTAGTTTTTACCAAACCACTGTTACCTATTAGTTTGCAACTAATAAAAATATAACACACTTTACCTTGGTATACCAATTTTCTTTTTGCTGCAGCTTGTTCAAAAATTTACCACAATTCACAATTTCACAAAAATAGGCGCCGTTACACACTTTTACAATGTTTGTTCAGATTCCACAAAAACACTAAATAACACTAAATAATCTAAGAAATATCAAATCTGAAATCTATATGAGTGACCAATTTACGTTACGTTAATGTAATCTCCAGTATGTCGAGGGAGGGAGAGAGAGACAGAGAGAGAGAGGAGGTCTGAACGCTATGCGGTTTTCTAAGTTACAATGAAAAACTCTTCCTTACAAAAGCTGGACAGTGGAGAAGGCACAAAACGTTTTGGGCATGAGGAAGATAATGCAATCTTTCTAGAAGCTTCGAATATGACGCAACCTTACAGAAAAATTGTGAAATCTACACGTGGTTTCGGCAAAGATGTACGCGTATGAAACGAGTTATGAACGAGTCATGTACGTAGTATGCTCAACAAAGACATGTATTCGATCGAAGCAAAAGTCCCTATCAGACGTGATGACAGGAATCCCAAACACAACGGAGACCTCTAATCAAACGTGTTGACAGGTTAGGAAAGCAAAGCAGAAACTTCGGGGTCTCTTATCGCAAGGCATTAACATAATTGGGAAACAATTCTAGTTTCGAACGAACGGACAAAGATAATCTCTCTCTTTCTGTACATTCTACGTTATATACTTTTAAATCATGTTATGCGAAATCTGAACACACATTTTAGATATCTTATTACTCTAACTAGCTAAGGAATCTGAAAAATGTTGCAAAACTCTATATATAACATTTCATACAGCCTAGGAGAGGATATATGCATTTTGAAAGTAGCAACATATAATAATAATTATATATATATATATATATATATATATATATATATATATATATAGTATATATATATATACATATATATATATATATATATATATATATATATATATATATATATATATATATATATATATATATATATATATATATATATATATATATATAGAGAGAGAGAGAGAGAGAGAGAGAGAGGAGAGAGAATAATTACATACACGTATCCATTTAAGAAACCACGATTCCCTCCCATACATGGGAAAATATTCAAGTTACAGAATATTCAATGCCTCTTCTGGCACGAATTCATTAACAATTCTCATTATGAATTGAAAATGCGTATCTTCTGGAAGAATTGAAAGTGAATAATGTGTGGAGGATTTGAATATGGCCTTCAAGAGAGAGAGAGAGAGAGAGAGAGAGAGAGAGAGAGGTGAAAACGGAAAGGAATTAAATCTTAAAAAAAAACAAAGTATAATTAATGAACAACTCGTTAAGACCATGTACATAGTGACCTCCAGTTCTTAATGCTAGTAATCCTGAAATTAAGAATAGACAGATTCAGTGACTCGGGATTAACAGAAGATGGGGAGATCATTCCACACTCCGAGAGTGCATGGCAGAGAGGATTTAAGGTTCTTGATAAATCATGACCAAAGAAATCTTATTATCAATTTTCATATAAGGTATTGCCTTTTTTTTAAATAATGCGTTGAAAGCTTTACTATGGTCTGCCCTTTATCAAGAGGCAAATGTATCTCCTCACCCTTGGAGGTCTGCCAGACCTTTTTTTTTCTTTCCTACTTCCATTCTCTCCGAGGCTCCCGTCAGGCTAGGGCTAACGTATAACTGGTAATTATTGTTGCCCTTTTCCGCCCCGGCCTCTACATTACATGGAAACGTGATTGTTCTAACAACTGGAACTCGTTTACGACAAAGCAAAACCTGCGGTCACGTGTGTAAAAGAAGGGCATCGATATAGGACTACAGTAGATTCACATCAACCGTGCATCTGATGTCTTGGCCAGTCCCTTACGACGCTCCTGATTGGCTGTTGATAAGCCAATCACAGGGCTGGAAACTCTCAGTCTCCCTCGAGAGTTTTCATGGGTAGGATCTATGTTCCACCTCTCCTGAGGGCTACGTCTTTCAGCAGAGGTGGAACATACCTCTTGCATACGTGAACTCTCCCGAGAGACTGAGAGATTCCAGCCCTGTGATTAGCTTATCAAAAGCCAATCAGAATCGTCGTATGGGACTGGTCTAGACATCAAATGCACGGTAGATGTGAGTCTACATCTACCCCCCCCCCCCCCCCCCCCCCTACTTTCTACTCTGAGAATATTTAAGAATTATGTGACAATATTTACGGGTCACTAAACACGTTCTATCCCTTCAAAATCCGTTCATATAAGTGTAACTGAGTGAAACTGATACATCGACCTACTAATTCAGAATAGATAAGGAACAATACCGTACAGTATACTGGTAGTGAAAAGAGAAGGTCAGACCCTCCCGCTCCTTTGAGCTCAAAATCCTTAAGAATCACTTGACAATTTTTATGAATCGCTAAACATGGCCATAAAACAACACAGAAGCTCTGTCTTATCAAAGGTTATTCATTCATTCAACATCTATTTGCTAACTGTAAGTCAGCGTTGCCATGGTAACCGTAAAGAGAAAAGCCAATCTGTCCAATAGGTCGTGATAGCAAGACACATTTAAACCGCTTTCTTTTCCATCGTTAAATCCCGCTGCTAATCTCCATTTAGTCGGAACTGTTCGGATTTGCCCTCTGCAGTGTGCTTGATTTTATTCAATATTTTACTCTGGTAAGCTGATTTCTGTTCTTGCAACTGTTTATTATTATTATTATATTATTATTATTATTAGCCGAAGTACTAGAGTAAATGTCTTGGAACAGGTAAACGATCGAGTGAGCGAAAATGATACCAGCCACTGTCCTGAAATGGATGCTGGACTAGTAATCTTAATTCCGTTGTAGCAGGACAAATTACATCACATTGCACCAGATTACGTGACTAAAGCATCGCCGTATTAGTTTTTGCTTGTAACAAACTGGGTCTGTTTTCTGCAACAGTATGGAGGAACTGGATGATTCTGTTAGACGAATCTTAATTTCGTTTTCTTTAATTTAGTTTCAACTAATCCGACGAATGAAGTAAAAATCGACTGAGTCTAAACCGAACGGGGATCATTTTGAAGATTTTCTTACTACAAAAGAAGTGAAAACTGGAATAGTTACAGTGCAATAAGTATTTACAGTCGTCATGTGAAAAACAAACCCCTTATAAGAAAATAAAGAAAAAACACAGATAATAGCATATATAGTATATATACAGAAACACTCAGTACAGAATTGTAATTACGAAAAATTCACAAAGAGCATTTACAATCTGGCAGTGGTAACAGCAATGCTGAGTTTGTTGTACTGACTAAACATAAACACACACCCCCTTTTTACTGAAAAACTGCTACTAAACCTATGCACATCCCCCTAAACCAAAACGCACCACCACTAAACCTAAACACATCCTCCCACTAAACCTAAAGATAGCCCATCTAAACCTAAACACACAGACCACTAAATCTAAACTTACTCCCACTAAACTTAAATACACCGACCACTAAACCCACCAAGTCTAACCACACCCTCCAACTGAACGTAAACACGCACACTCACTAAACCTAAATGCACTTCCTCTAAACCTGAACCCCCTTTTTAACATAGTACACACCCCCACTAAACCTAAACACATCCACCACTAAACCTATAGTATAACCCTCCCACCAAACATCCTCAACTAAACAAACATCCCTTCCATTAAACCTAAATTCACCCTCCACTAAACCTAAACGCACGCCCACTAACCCTAAACACACAGCACCCACAAAACCTAAACAAATGCTCCACTGAACATAAACACCCATCCCACTAAACCTAAATTCTCCCTCCATTAAAGCTACACACACCCCCGCTTAACCTAAACACATTCCTCACTAAACCTAAATGCACCCCAACTAAACCTGAAAAACCATCCAACGCACTAAACCTAAACACAAACCTTGATACAGAATTAATAATCACAGGAAAGAAAAGAAGTTTAGTTATATATTTCTACGGTTTCGAGTATTTGACATGAGGTATGATACGTACTAAGTTACAAAGGGAAGGGGAGGGGGGGGAGGAGTGGAGGGGGGGGGCAGGGGTGAGGTGTACGGGTTTAAATCTACATTATTATCTTATTAGATGGGCCAAATGATAGCCGCATCTCAAATTTTGTTTGTCTAGGTCGGTCAAAGGTCAAGTGGTTCGAATTTCTATAACGCTGAAACATACAAACATTCACTTTATATATATATATATATATATATATATATATATATATATATATATATATGATGTATGTGTGTGTGTGTGTGTATGTGTCATTATTCAGACATTCCTTACATAAAAAACTGCAAAAGGCCTATTCATATGAAAAAAAAAATCAATAAATTTTCCAAACTCCCAACAACCGCACCCCCCCCCCCCCTTCTCTCTTCTCTCTCTCTCGACTCCTCTCTCTTCTCTCTCTCTCTCTATATACTACTATATATATATATATATATATATATATATATATATATAATATATATATATATATATATATATATATATACTACTATTTTCACCTTTCGAACACCTGGTAAAAGTAGGCTTATTTATATGCAACAAAATCTCTCTCTTCAATATAACTTTTTCCTTCGTTTATCAAACAAATAACTGGCTATTTAGGTAATATAAATGAAAACAATTCTAACAAACTTTTGCCCTCTCCATTTTGTGATGACTAGCACATTCTCAACAAACTTGAGTAGGTTTAGGCCTAGTTACAATTTTGTCAACCTTAATCAGTGAGCATAACTTATTGCATTACGAATCGAATAGGGAAGATACAAAATGTATAATTATGCTTTTATTTGGCTAGAATTATCCTTATAAATCTATGGTTCACTCAGCTATTCTAAACACACACTCTCTCCCTCTCTCGAAAATAACTGTCCCCTTCCTTTGCACGACAAACATTATGCCTAGTTCATGCACATGAAAATAATTTCAATAAAATCTACGTGTTTTTTTTTTCTCTCTCTCTCGTGATGACTAGAGTATGTCCTTTGCATGTACTCTTAACTACAGCATAGGTCTAGGGCTAATTTCACTCCTTATCAATTCTTAAACCAACTAAATATGAATTTACTTGCAATTAACATACGTAGGAATAGAAACGGAAGATATATCTAGCACTTCAGATGGGAGAAGTTTTCATATAAGCCTATAGTTAATATATTTATCAACAACTAAGCCAAACTAGAGTCAAGATGTTAAATACCTGAATGAAGAGTGGCACCATAATGCAGAGGTAAACGTTGGTTCGGTATGGCATCATCCTTCAATTTTCTTGCATTTGCAAAGCAGTAGTTAAGCAATTCATATCTGAGGTTTCTTGCATATTCGCTTTGCTGAAAATGAACCTAACACACTTGCGTTTTCGTGTCTACCTATATGGTCGCTTTTGACTTTCCCCTATACCCGTACCCAGAGCTTTTTTTTTCTTTTTTTTTTTTTTTTTTCTTTTTTTTTTTTTTTTTTTTTGGGCGGTTGGGGTTTTCCCCCCAAAACTGGACCTTTTCTTACCACAAATGTCGTTGCATATATAAGCATTTAAAACAAGGATGAATACTTTTTTTTTTAAAATTATGGACTTCCAGATTTTTTTTTTTTTTTTTTTTTTTTTGTTTTTTTTTTTTTTTTTTTTTTGGGGGGGGGGGGGGCGGGGGGATTATTGTTCGTTCGACATCCCACCCCCATGAGCAGGCTGCATTTCGGGATCTTTAGGGAAATGGTTAAATAGCACACATCACCATGGCAATAACTTACTAAATTCTAAAACACTCGTGAATTGTCAAAAATTCGTGAAAACTCCCGTCTACCCGTCGACACGTGCGAAGGAAAGAAGGTACTGGTTGAATTGTCCGTCCGGGCGGCTGCCGATGAGGGTGATTTGTCACGTCTTATATCTTGGGTTTACGCTCGCTGAATTTTCAGTGTCGGTCTCTCGTTTCCCTTCCACTTCAACGAAGACACCAGTAATACAAAAACCAGTTACATCTGTCTACGTAGAATGTCATACAGAATAAAGCGGAAGGGAAGACTAATTAGAATCGAGGGCGAATATGGAATGAATTACCCCTCGACCTCAATGACGTGATGCATCGCCATCTTGAATGATGGCGATGGTGATGGAAGTCCAACTCTGATTAAACGATTCCAGCTGTTTTTGATTTGTTATGTATTATTTCTATAGTCTTATTAAACTGTGTAGTAAGTCTTAGATTTTAAATCGGATATGCAAAATCTCTATGAGACTGATATCACCAGAAATTTACTATAATAACCAACAAAACATCCACAAAAATTAAGACGGATATGTCATGGGTCAGTTTGAACTGTCCGCCGAAGAAAGTAGTTCCACCTTTAGCCCAGAGCAGAGCGAGGGTAACGCACATGGCCTTTCAATATTGCCAATTGACCATGGTACATTGAAATTTGCCAGTTTTTAGTGCTTCCATTTGCTTTGCTTTTTGCTAGTCATACCTTTGTATAGCGTTGTTGTTGAAATGCTAAAGGAATTAAACTTTACTGTGTTAGCACGGAGCACGGACAGTTGCCAACAAGTTGGCAACAAGCATGGCGTAAACTCTCACAAACCGAGCTGCGATTGGATACAGAAATTTATGAAGAATACAATAATTATTCTAAACTTTATGCACAGTACGATAAGGTTTAGTTTCTTTTTTACCAAAAAAATATTTAACAAGTGGCATTGTTAAAGTCAAACAATCCAGTGACTCCAGTCTTCATTGTAACGTGTGATAGAAACGCAGCGCGTTCCAAGTGCCCGGAATTTTGTTTAATAATTTGGGGTTCCAGTAGCAATAGGGATCTTGGTAGGTTCATTACTATTATTATTCTAGCAAATGTAAAAGTAGACAGATCTGCTTATTTTGGGTTAATAAATGACCGTCTCGCTGGCGGTACTCTGTCCAGAAGGTCTTGGTGAATGACTGGTTTTGCTGACTTGTTTGCTAATTGCCCCTTGAACATATACATGAAGGGAAGTCGGTATGCCTTGTATTAACTTTTATGAAAATTCATGGAACCTCATATAAAAGGATTTCCAAGACATCGTCAGCTAGATTCCCAAGAAAAGCTTGAATCCTGAAACAGCATTCCTCTTGAATTCTTGAGAAGTCTTGTCCAGTTGTATACCCAAAAAGCAGAGTTAAGGGACGAAAATCGATAGGCATTGCAACGCAATTTGAGGTATTAAAAGTAAGCTCAATATCATGTTACCGTATGGCGAGTTAACGTGTGTATCGATATATGCAGTATATATATATAGTATAGATATATATATATATATATATATATAGTATATATATATATATATGATTATATATATATATATATATATATATATATATATATATATATATATATATATATATATATATATATATATATATAGATATATATATATTATACACCGTATCTTACTAAATACATAATGGAAAAAAAGCATCTGTGAGAGCAATATTGTTATATGTTATGAATAATTCTCTCTCTCTCTCTCAGATGCACCACAGGTAATGGGGTTAAGTATAACCGATTGCTCCACTCGCCTATAGTGAATGGCAATTAATGACAAGTTAATTAACGGACGTAATTAGGAGTTGAACGCGATGAGAGAGGGATTTTTGTTCTTAGACCCCTCGTGAGGGGTGACCTAATGACTTTCTCGATCCCAGGTCCATCACTATAAATCAAATGATTTATCATTAAAGAGTTTTTGGCGATGGTAAAGCGAGAAAACTGACTACTGTAAAGATGTGATAAGTTGACAGCTGCCACATTGTATTATGAAAGAACTTTTCTTGCCTTCAGTGCACTGAGATTATTTATAAACATTTGAATAATTAGAGAATACTTTAATTTTTTATACGAAGTGACCTACCTTGTTGTTTTTGTTTTATATCATGAAATTTATTGCTTAAATTTTTCTCGTTGTTTCTGGGGTAATATGAAAACCAGTCTGTGCTCAAATTTGTCCATATAATATCTCGATGTGAAATATCACGACGCAATACCTAATACCACAAATCAGCAACAATAAATCTGGAAGATAAACGAAACTTAAACCCATTACAGCTCATTCAGCTTTATTTGACAGCGAAAAAACAGCTACCTTTAAAGAATTGTACTAAACATTTCCAATTCCGGGTGATAATGAAGAGAGATTTGTTTATTCAATAGAAACGATAGTAGTAAAAGAAAGGAAAGAGAAAGGTATTGTCTGTGATGTTGAGAGAGGGAATAATTCCTATTGAAAACAACGGGTTGGAAGAGTCAAAGCAACATAGTACTACAACAAAAGAGTGAGACTGGAGACTCATTTTAGCCCAGTGATTCTCTCTCTCTCTCTCTCTCTCTCTCTCTCTCTCTCTCTCTCTCTACTCTCTCATGCCTATGGTCATTTAAACTGTATCTATTGATCATCCTCAGTTTCTCTGATATATAATCGTTGAGGTTAATCAAACGCAGAATAAAAATAATATTTTCATG
>NC_061105.1:39620740-39630740 GCF_015104395.2 Macrobrachium nipponense
CTCCTAGCCTCCGTAGTTTTTAAGACCTGAGGGCGAACAGACAAAATGCGGACGGACGTCCCAACAAAAACATCAACGGGAGCAGGTACTTACAGAACAACTCGATTGGCGTTGTTGCCACCAGGGGCGCGTCAGTCGCCGGATTTGAGACCTGGCAAGAGATCTTGGCTCCGTTGTCGGAGGGTGTGACCTCTGTAACGGCTCTCGCTATGGTCACTCTCCCGTCGACCGTCACCTCCGTCAGGAGCTTCTCGTGGCCTTTGTAGATTCTGCAGAGGGAGAGTTCTGTTCTCGTCGTTATTATTATTATTATTATGAAGATGACAAAAGAAGGAAGTTATTCAGTATCATTAGTGTCAGCCAAAGAACAAGGAAATATTTTTCAACAAATTAATAACTTTTTGTTGGGAAGATAATCTCTGAAACGTAATTCGTACTTGAACAAGATTCTGATGGTTACCAAGAGGTAAAAAGTTATTTCCTGACAAGATCTTGATATTTCCCCCGAATGTAAAAAGGTTGTATCTGACAAGATCTTGATATTTCCCCCGAATGTAAAAAGGTTGTATCTGACTAGAACTTGATATTGCGCCCAATTAGCAAAAAACAAACTCCCATACAAAATTTTTATATCTGCCAAAAGGTGAAAAAAGCTTCCTCTGACAATTTTTGGACATTTTCCCAAAGGTTAACAATGATATTTCCTCTCAAGATTCTGACATATGGCAGAACTGTGTAATTTTTTAGCTAACAAAAATTGAATTTTTTTTAAAAGGGACTTTAGCAAAATAAAAAAGTTCTCTAACAAAATTTAATATTTGTCTAAGAGACCTACAGTGCACATTGACGAGTTTTGGATATTTGTCTAAAAAATAAAAAAGATGTTAATTTTTCTATTTTTTATTTTATAAAATATTGATATTTGCCTAAAAAGTCAAATTCCTTTCCCTGACAAGCCAAAAGATGATAATTTTTCTATATTTTTTTCTATTTTGAAAAATATATTTATTTACCTAAAAAGTCAAATTCCTTTCCATGACTAGCCAAAAGATGATAATTTTTCTATATATTATTTTTTTTATTTTGAAAAATATATTTATTTGCCTAAAAAGTAAAATTCTTTTCCCTGACAAGCCAAAAGATGATCATTTTCCATTTATTTATTTCATAAAATACTGATCTGCCTAGAAAGTCCAATTCCTTTCCCTGACAAGCCAAAAGATCATTTTTTTTCATTGTAGATAATGTTGGTATTTGCCTAAAACGTAAAATTCCTTTCCCTGACAAGCCAAAAGATGATAATTTTTCTATATTTTTTTCCATTTTGAAAAATATTGATATTTGACTAAAATGTCACATTCCTTTCGCTGACAAGCCAAACGAATATTTTTTTCCATTTTAAAAAATATTGATATTTGCCTAAAAAGTAAAATTCCTTTCCCTGACAAGCCAAAAGATTTTTGGAAGGCCCAAAAATTTTGTTTTTTTTTTTTTTTGTTCCCCTTTTTTTGTTTTCATTTTTTATTTCATGAAATACTGATTTGCCTTAAACAGTCCAATTCCTTTCCCTGACAAGCCAAAAGAATAATTTTTTTGATTGTAGGGTAATGTTGATATTTGCCTAAAACGTAAAATTCCTTTCCCTGACCAGCCAAAGATGATAATTTTCCTATATTTGTTTTCATTTTGAAAAATATTGATATTTGCCTAAAACCGTCCACATTCCTTTGCTGACAAGCCAAAAGAATATTCATTTTAAGAAATATTGATATCCTAAAAAGAAAAATTTCCTTTCTGACAAGCCAAAAGATTATATTTTTTTCCCATTTTGAAGAATATTGATATTTGCCTAAAACGTCAAATTCTTTTCCCTTTTGGCCTCGCTGGCAAAAGCCATATATTTTTTTCCATTTTAAAAAAATATTTGATTATTTGCTAAAAAGTCAAATTCCTTTCCCTGACAAACCAAAAGATGATAATTTTTCTATATTTTTTTTTATTTTGAACAATAATTTTTCTATATTTTTTACTTAATAAGTTATTTTTCTATATTTTTACTTTGAAAAGTATCTATATATATATATATATATATATATATATATATATATATATATATATATATATATATATATATATATATGTATGTACATCGAGCTACAAATGTCCTTTAATATCTAATTCACTCTACCTCAGAATTAATATATTTTCATATATACTTAACCGAAGGGGAATTTTTTATGCAATAAGAGAATTGTCGGCTCCCGGGCGCGAACCCTCAAAACCAAACAATTCCTAGGTAGAGTGAATTAGATGTTAAAGGACATTTGTAGCCCCATGTATGTATATGAATCAGGGTAATGTAATATGACTAATATAATGGCTACGTGCTGTCAAAAGCACCACAACGCTACCGAGGTCGAGGTCGGTTGATGCAGTCTCCAAAACAACGAATACCTGAGTGCGAAAGGCATTTGAGGGTGAGAGACAGCATAAACTTATAGACCTCTTGCGGTAGTGGTGTGGGTAAAAGCTTCACTGTCGTCCTGGAATTGTTTGGTTTCGAGGGTTAGCGCCCGGGAGCCGACAATTCTCTTATCGCTGAAAAAAATTCCCCTTCAGTTAAGCATATATGAAACTATATTAATTCCGAGGTAGAGTGAATTAGATATTAAAGGATATTTGTAGCTCGATGTATGTATATGAATCACGGTAATGTGATATGACTCATATATATATATATATATATATATATATATATATATATATATATATATATATATATATATGTATATATATATAAATATAAATAAAGATATATGCCACGGAGGCAAATAAACGATGGAGTATCCGTGAGAACGCCTTTTGAACGTCCAAAAACCAAACGTCCTTTACTAAGGCAGGATGAACTGAACACTACATGAGGAAAAAGACAAAACAAGAAGATTCGTATAAACTGACAGATAGGGATTATAAAGAGATTAGTACCTAGAATCCGACACACCTGGAAGATGAGTAACCTTCCCAAACAACAATAAACAAAAAAACGGGTGCAATTAAAAGTTTAAGACAATCATCTCAGATACAAGGACAAAACAATTAAAGGATTATAGGTGACAGCTATTCAGAACTTTGTAAACAAAACCATATTCACAATACATGTTAGACATTCTAGGTACTAATCTCTTATAAAGAGATTAGTACCTAGAATGTCTAACATGTATTGTGAATATGGTTTTGTTTACCAAAGTTCTGAATAGCTGTCACCTATAATCCTTTAATTGTTTTGTCCTTGTATCTGAGATGATTGTCTTAAACTTTTAATTGCACCCGTTGTTTATGCTTGTTTGGGAAGGTTACTCATCTTCCAGGTGTGTCGGATTCTAGGTACTAATCTCTTTATAATCCCTATCTGTCAGTTATACGAATCTTCTTGTTTTGTCTTTTATTCCTCATGTATGTCAGTTCATCTGGTTAGTAAAGGACGTTTGGACGTCAAAAAGGTCTCGCGGATACTCCGTCGTTATTTTCCTCCGTGGCATATATCTTTATTTTATGGATTTATCGCGTTTCCTAACTTATTTTCGTGATTCAGTTAACATATATATATATATATATATATATATATAATATATATATATATTATATATAATATATATATATAATATCATGTACGTATTTGAATGTATTTGAATGTAATGGCTTATATATATATATATAATATATATATATATATATATATATATATATATATATATATTATATATATATATATATATATTCTATGTATGTATGTACATATCAAAACGCATTTTAGTATAGCAGTGAGTATCGCTCTTGAGTTACTGAAGATAACCAACGGGTGTTTATTTTTTTTTCTTTCTGCAATAATTTCTCAATCTTTCCTATTTTACTGCAACATATTCGTAAACTATTACTTCACTCGACCGCCAATAGATGTCACTCCGTCCTCGACTAAACCTGAGAGGAAGAGATGATATTCCAGCCGTCGATTCTCTGGTTCGATAACAATTCCTCAGGTGCCAGTAATGTTATCCATCTGAATAATTCAGAACTGGGAGCATAATGAGGCAGGCAGAGGAATCCTTTCTCTCTTCCTGTAGGATATCGTTAAGGAGAGAAGAATCCAGTCGTACCTGAGAGCGCCCTTGTCATCGCGTCACCACCTGCTCCCTTCGTCCTATCTTCACACGGACGCCAACCCCCTTCTCCACACCCCCCCCCCCCCCCCCTTCACTTTCGCCTCTTTTTACCAAGCAGCAATCTCCACCTCCTTCTAGACTTCTCTGACAAGAGACGCTCGATCTTCTTCTTCTTCTCTTCTTCTTCAACAAGAAAGGCGCGACCTTTTGGATTCGTTTTGCATTCGGGAAATGATATGATAATTGGGTTTTTCCGAGACTTCATGGCAGCCTTTTAACGTCAAAGGCGATTTTCTGTCTTCTTCTTCTTCTTCTTCCTCGGAATTGCATCATTCCGGGGACCCGTGCATTGCAGAGGTGAAGCAGAGGCAGGTAGCATATTTTCCGTTTATTTATTTTCTATCTTGAAAAGTTAGTTTTGTCTCCTCGTTCTCGTACGTATGACAGCAACTGTCCATCCATCTATTTATCTATCTATCTGGTTAATATATTGGTACATATGTACAGTAGGTTTAAATCAATCAAGCACTCTATTTCTAATTCATATCACTACGTGCATCTCTCTCTCTCTCTCTCTCTCTCTCTCTCTCTCTCTCTCTCTCTCTCTCTCTCTCTCTCTCTATATATATATATATATAGTATATATATATATATATATATATATATATATATAATATATATATACATATACATATATATACATATACATATACATATATATATACATATATTTGTATGTATGTTCGTGTATGTATAAATGTATGTATATGTACGTATATTTACATACACACACCATATGACTATATATACCCACGTATACGTATAAATATCCATATATATGGATCCTGCAAATAAATATTAACCCTAAATTGAAAATGGCTTCCCTTGGATAGCTCTTGGTAATATGAATAATTGCATGTTGGATTAACGAAACGTTATATAAGTAATCCCTTTTAACTATAAATGCACAATTTTATATTTATATGAAACGGTATTTACCCGGTTGTAGGCATGGCGTAATTCCTACATGACGATTTGTGAAAATTTTTTAAATCTAAACCATTTTTATAAAAGTATTATTTGGGAATGTAAATAGTTTTTATATGTTTGAATTTCATAATTTTTAAGGAGTTTTAGTCTTAAAGATTCTACAAATTATTTAGACAAGGTTAGGCTTCAAATGTGAATCTTTTGTCAAATTTCCCGAAGAAATTTAGATGTAGAAGTTTCACTAAAGACTTTTGTTGCTTATTAATTATAATAATTACATAATATATTGAATTTTGTGATAAAATTAATATTAATCAGCAATTTCCATTGTGATAAACCCTAGAATAAGAAGATTAGTTCTACCACTCTCATGTTTTATTAGATCGAATAGGTCAATTTTACTAAGAATTTAAGTTATTTTTTAACAAATAAAATATACCATCACTCAAAAATAATTTACTATCAACATTTTCATGATTAATAATTTTCTTCGGGATTCAAGGTTCACAAATATACACATTAGTCGACACTCAAGGCTATACTTAGAATTCATAATTTCATTTAAAATTTCAGAAGTTTTATAAGTATATACATTAGTCGACACATCGGGCTATACTTAAAATTCGTAATTTCATTTGACATTTCAGTCTGTGCTGAAATATACATAAATCGAGCCAAAAAGAATTCCGGTAGAAATTCATTCTATTGATTAAAAACATAAGATTTCAGTTCCCACTTACTGATAACACTGATGACACGAGTCTCCTTAACGACAGCGTCGCGGACAGAATTGTAAGCTCTGCATTCGACGCTAATCTCGGCGAGACTGACTGACCTTTCTAGGTTGTAATTAAGGTCAGATGAGGTCACCCAACCTCCCCTTTCTCCCTCGCTCACCAAGGAAGATACGGTAGCCACCTCAACTCCTGAGGGAGGTGAAGAGAGCCTGTTATAATAAGTTAGGGGAATATTAAGATAAAATCAAGCACAGAGAAGCTTCAACAGCTTGAAGGAAGTAGGGAGAATGTCTGATGTCAGTCGCTCAACTCGAGAAACTGAACTGCAAAATAAACTTCCCAAACTTCTGTGAGTTAACATCAGTTAAGAGTCAGGTGGCAGCGAAGTTCCGGAAATGATATATATAAGTGCAAGAGAATGAATGACGTTACTTGAGGCGTTCAATAAGGACAAGTAAAGCCGGGGGGTGCTTATGTGAGCCAACTCCAAACTGTCCGTTAAAAACAGGGAAGGCTACATGAGGTGTGTCCTTAAAAGGTTAAGATTTTTATTTTTTTTTTTTTTACCATTTTCATTCACATTTCTCCATTGCTCTGTGACTTGTAAGAGGTATAAGAAAAGCGTTAATGGGTTGTTCTCAGGCATGGTAGCAATTATTGCCTTTTCTGGACACAGCTGTTTTGCAATCACTACTGTTCAAAGCAAGGTGTGAATAGAGAGGCCAGCTTATACGATTTTTGAATGGAATCATATGGACGACGAACCTTTCAACAAGGCGAATTGGTAAAATGAATTTTTACTTAATTACTCACAAATACATATATGATTCACTAATTCAAATGGAAATTGACTAAGAAAATGAGATATTTAACTGTCATACTATAAACCACTTGGTGCGAACCGAGTAGGGTTGTTTTCTTGTTGAAATCATTTTCGTTAAATGTAAAACATTCTTATCAACTGGTGTTTGAGGGGTGACCAAAGTTACTTGTCAAAGCGGATGAAAGTAATACACCGGCTGTATAAAACTAGAGCAGCTTTACAAGTTCACGTATTTAGAGAATTTCTAAACCAGCAGACAGACAGTTTGACATTTAGAGACCCAGGTGTAGACGTCACTCTGCGTAGCTAATATAGATATATATATATATATATATATATATATATATATATATATGTATATAATATATATATTATATATATTTTTTTTATTATATATATATCATCATCATCATCATAGCTATCACTCGATTCGAGTATGAATGCTCTGGGATGGGGTTATTGATGGGTTCTTATGTGGCTAATGAGACCAATTCTCGAGCCACATACCCTGTCACAATTGGGGCATGTGTTGTTAGGTGGGAGTGGAGGCTGTGGATGGACCTGACGAGCTTGTCTTGCAGCTCTACGGTTCTCCAGATGCTGCTTTCTGTTCTCTTCATAATTTTTAATTCCATTTTTCACTTTAACTCTCCAAGCAGATCGCTCCACTGCATTGGTCTCCTATGTTTTATAGTTAATGTTACATAGTTTTAAGTTGTCTTTTAAGCTGTCTTTGAATCTCTTCCTTGGTTTGCCAACATTTCGAGTCCCGTCACTTAGCTCTGAGTAAAAGAGCTGCTTAGGAAGGCGGCTGTCTGCCCCTGCCCCTGCCCGCCCATCTCAACTGGCTAGTTATTATAATGGCCTCAATACTGAGGCAGTTGGCCTCTTCAAGAACACTTACATTAGTGCGGCGGTCTTCCCAAGTTATTCTCAAGATGTTTCGCAAGGACCGCTGATGGAATTTCTCAAGGACTTTAACATGGCGTCGGTAAGTTGTCCAGGTTTCGGAACCATAAAGAAGGGTAGGTAGGACTATTGCCTGATATACCTTTATTTTGGTGCTAACACGCAAGTCACGATCATCAAAAATTTTCTTGCGTAGTTTTCCAAAAGCTGAGATAGCACATCTTAGACGATATTGAACTTCATCATCTATATTGGCATTTGAAGATAGATGACTGCCCAGGTATGGGAAGCGGTCTACAGTTTCTAGAGCTTCTCCTTTAATTTCTATAGTAGGTGCAACTCTTATGGCTTCAGTTTGGGGTGGCTGATATAATACTTGAGTTTTTCTGATGTTGATGGAAAGTCCAAGATGGGAGTAAGCATTTGCAAATGCATTCAGTATAGTTTGCAGATAATTTTCAGTTTGAGCACAGACAGCGTTGTCGTCTGCATACTGAAGCTCAGCAATAGCAGCAACGTTGACTTTAGTTCTTGCCTTAAGCCGGTTGAGATTGAATATTCCTCCGTCTGTTCTGTAATTGATGGAGATACCTGGAGGCAATTCATCTGGAATGAGGTGCAAAACAACAGTTATAAATATGAAAAACAAGGTAGGAGCAGCGACACAGCCCTGTTTTACGCCTGACTTAACTTTGAAAGGTTCAGAAGCTACCATTTAGCCATTACAGTCACTGACATATGATCTATGTAGTAGCCTCAGGATCTTTATGAATTTTGGTGGGCATCCATATCTAGATAGTATCTCCCAGAGCAGCTCACGACTGACACTGTCAAAAGCTTTAGTCAGGTCAATGAATCCCATATAAAGGGGTTTTTGTTGTTCTCGACATTTTTCTTGCAACTGCCTCGCCGAGAAAACCATGTCAGTTGTACCACGAGCAGGTCTGAAACCACACTGAGACTCGGGTAGGATCTTCTCAGCTAGAGGTGTTAGTCTTGTTGTAAGAATTCTTGCTAAGACCTTTCCAGCTACTGACAGGAGGGTAATTCCTCTGTAATTTCCACAAACTGATCAGTCCCCTTTTTTCTTATACATTGTGTTGATAATTCCATCTATGAGGTCATTTGGAATTTCCTCATGCATCCAGATTTTTTCAATTAGTTGGTGAAGTTAACGATGTAAGGTTGGTCCTCCATATTTATATATTTCAGCAGGAATGTTGTCGGGTCCCGCAGCTTTGTTGTTCTTCATAGAGAAGATAGCCAACTCCACTTCCTCTAGAGTTGGTACCACTGCAAGTGTCATATCCAGTGGGAGACGAGTGAGTTGTTGTAGTACATCCTCGTCTATCACAGGGTCTCTATTAAGTAGTTCTTCAAAATGTTCTTTCAAAAGGCACAGGATTTCCTTATTGTTTTTAAGGAGTTGAGTGCCGTCTTGACTACGTAAGGGTGCTAGCCCTTGGGAATTTGGCTCAAATATAGTTTTCATTCCACTGAAAAGGCTTCTCATGTCATTTTTGTCAAAGAAGGATTGGAGCTCATTTGCTTTGTCTGTCAACCACTTATTTTTCATTTCCCTTGTGGCACTTTTGTATCTGAGCCTTTGCCGTTCGGTGTATTTTCTTCTTTGTTTCAGACTTTGCGTCATTCAGATGTTCAAACAGATATTTTTTAGCCTTTTGAATAAGCTCTTGAATAGCTGCATCATTCTGATCAAACCAATCTTGATGTTCGTATTTCTTCAGGCCAACTGATTCTTTACATGCGCTGATTACGGAACCCTTAAATTTACTCCATTGATCAACAATATTGGGTGGATATTCCTATTCTAGTTTATCAGCGAGACACCGCTGAAGTTCAGGCTTATTCGAGTCGTTCTTAAGTGATTCAACGTTAAACTTCAGTCGCTTTAGTGCATGCTCATTTCTCTTTTTAGTCAATATCTTCATCCTAATACAAGAGTATACCAGGCGGTGGTCAGTCCAGCAGTCTTCGGATCCTGTCACTGATCTTGTAAGTAATACATCCTTTCGATCACGAGATCTTACTATAATGTAATCTAAGAGATGCCAATGTTTAGATCTAGGATGTTGCCTAGGTGGTTTTAAGTTTATTTTTCTGCCTAAAAAGAGTATTAGTTACTACCAGATCATGTTCTACACACTTCGAGGGTAGGAGTGTTCCATTTGCATTAATTTTGCCAACACCCTCTTTTCCAATGGTACCTCTCCAGATGTCACTGTCTCGTCCTACTCTGGCATTAAAGTAACCTAAAAGGATTACTTTGTCTTCATTTGGGATAGCTGTGAGAGCTGTGTCTAAAGTGGCATAAAATAATTCTTTTGTTTGATCCTCTGCAAGAAGGGTTGGAGCGTAAG